>NW_025777166.1:0-20981 GCF_021130785.1 Homalodisca vitripennis | reverse complement strand
TTTTTGTCTATTTTTCTTTTGTCCAAACATCTCGATAATTTGCGTTTCCCTACCTTGTAATTAATAGTTAAATTAATATCAACTGTCACTGAAACAAATTACATTTATTAGAATTGAATTATTGTTAACAATACAAAGAAAAAGTATTTTTCTTTCTTAAAATCCCTAGTATTTGCACAGGAAAGCAATGCAATTATTCGTCAAATTAATAAACATGTACGCATATTCATTGTTTTAAACTCAAATGTTATTTTGAATTCATCGTTTATAATTGAAACTTAGATATTATTAATGATAGAATGCATTAAAACTTTCAGAATTAAACAGAAAAAATTTTTCAACATAATCGGTATGAAAATACATCCAATTTTTTTTTTTATTCACATGTGGTATTCGCTTCGGGACTAATGAATGTTTAAATGTTCCAAAAACTAATATCTACATTTAAACCCCACTAACTAGGATTACGCTACCAATCAACATGGTACACACAACCCTTGCAAAGTTTTATGTCTCAGCTAGACATCAACCAGCACGTGTCTAATCTCTGAAACCCGGCGTGACACTTACTTTCTATGCCCATAGCAGAAAGTTTGTTATAACCAAGGATCAAGTTTAAAAAAATTTAGCAAACTTGTCAGACATCATCAAAAAACGAAATTTACTTTTAAAACTGACTTTTACATTAAATACCTTCAACAGTGTACATTAATAGTTTTAGTTTTTATATTTTAAAATAAGATCAAACCGAAAGTTTTTAACATAAATAATAAAAAGAATTTATACTGCATAAAAAAAAAACTCATTCTTTTAGAACTGCAGTATTATTTCGCCAAGATATCACAAAATATTTTTCATATTAAAATGATATTACTGGTTCTACTAAATTAAGTTCTACTAAATTTGAGACTTTAAAAACTGAAAACATTTTAGTTGTTCAATTGTAGTTTTTTCTTTGTCCTAATGATATTAAAATATGAAAGTGTCCTTATCGGTTTGTTTATTTTTTTACGCGTAAAACCAAATGATTAACCTATTGTACTCACATTTTACATAGATTTCTGGCGTTTTTTGGGATGAATATAGGTGTTTTCTTATTCCGAAAATACCTCAGGGCTTAGATTGATTAATAAATGTTACCCAGGATTTGTAATCACATTCCCCCCCAAAAGTAAAATGGAAAGAAATACTTTAAACTCTATATTCCTTACATCTGTTATCTGGGTAATTAAAAGTTTTGTATGTCTTAGCCCGGTATAATTACTGCTTATACATTTAAAAAAATTTTAATTATAAGGCAAAATTCCAATATAAACTTATATTATTCATTGGAAGCTAAAAGCTGCAATAACAGTGTATAGTATGGAACTACAATAATGAATCAATTAAATCAAGTAAAAATGAGAACTTTATGTCGATAATACCGGTATAAATTTTAAAACCCTGTGGATCTACATTGAAACATGTGAAACCTACTTTTGAATAGCGCAAAGGATTTCCTATTCAATAACGCTCCTTGTTTACACATAAAAGGAGAAGGCTTTCGAAAATAAAAAGGGCCTAAAGAAATTTAAAAAGGATATCGGATTTCGGACATTAAATGAATTATAAGGTTAGGAACCTTTTAAAGGGGGGAGGAAGTATAAAAAAAGTTTTCAATAAAGGAAAGAAAACACTCATCGTGATCGTGTTCACCTGAACGGACAGCTCGGTAATGGCTGAGATAACTCGTACGCCAGATTATTTGGGGTCATTGTTTCAACTATTCCCTTTCTTTTTTCATATAATTCTTTTTTAAGTTAATGAGTTTTTATTAACAACTTATTAACTATAACCGCTTATTTATAAAATACTCCTAAAACAAGGTTTATGCTCTGCGTTTTACAATTTTTTCACAAAGCTTTACTACAAAACATAAAATTTAAAAACGTCTTTAATGAACATAAAAATGTTTTGTTTAATCATAAACAATTTAAAACGTAGTTTTAAAAAAATATGTTTTTAGAAAATTTTGTTCTGGGTTTTTTCAGCCACTTAAATCTTAAGAAAAATAGACCTGTATATACGTGTGGGTGGCTGGATAGAGTCATCACTCATGTTTAAGTCTTAACTTCTTGTTGGACTTTTGCACTGTATGGTTTCTACCGCTACTATCTACCTCTCTTGAAACATTATACAATTTCTTTATGTAATTAACGGTTTGGTAAAATAAACAGTAAATCATACGGCATCGTATTTGGTATCCAATGAAATATGAATAAAAGTAAAATGTACGTTTAAAAAAGCAATTTTAGTATCTAACTAAAAAGTTTGGTACGAGTACTCAAAAAGACTTATTTCCAATTCATTTTGTGTATTTTCATTACGTTTAAAACCTGATATGTACATGCAATTTCAACAAAATAAGCAATTTAACTTCAAAATGACTTTTCACTATTGTAAATAATTTCGAATAAAACCGTTTTTATGGTTTTCTTTTTTAAGTTTGTTATGAATATTAGAAAACATGTGCTTATTATTACAGCCCACACTACTATAATACTGCTACATACTAAATCATGTCTGAGAACAAATTTGCATTGTTAATTTTAACGTCGTTTTATTACAAGGACAATAAGGACATTAACAATGACCCCCATTTCTGAAAAATTTGAGATCGGGTTATAGTTTAATTTTTAGTTCAATATTCCCTAAGGACAAATTATTTTGTAACAACTTATCTAATTATGAAATAATTAGTTATATTGTACAAAACTAAAAGAACAAATGGACTAAACACAATGCTTAAGTATAAAGGCCAGAAATGATGACCTTCATCAAGCGCACATAGTTTTATTTCACTCTTGAAAAAATAAAAATTGGTTTTTATGATTTTGTAAAATCTTTGAAAATGTTTGTGTTAAAAATTAAATTCTTAAATTTCTTAATAAGTTTTGGCCCCACTGGCGTTAGAGTACAAAAATACCATTTTTGTTTTTAAAGTTGTTAACATTAATTGAATGAGCTGTCAAATATAATCAACTGTTATGTTATACGTTGTTTATTAATTTAAATTTGTTAAATTTGTAGTTATAAAAAAACAGTTTGAAGAAAACCCCTAATATTTAACGTCTTGAGATTTCAGCATTAATAAGAAATATTTACCTTAAAAATGTCCTTAAGCATAAGATGGTCCCAATTTGCCTCTAATGACTCTCTTTGAATCAGTCAAAAAAAAAAATATGCTAAAACATTTCGCTGAACTTTTTTTTTGAACAATTACCATTTCAACCGTTTTAAATATAAAAATATTTTAAGAAACATTTAAAGAACTATAAAGACCCGTATTAATCTCTCTTGGCAGAAAGTAATCTTCTCTATCTGTGATACAATTGTTTGGTCGGGAAAAAATAACTTTAAGCCTTTTGAACACCTTTCTTGAGCGGGCAACAAATTAGTGGCGGATATAACTACTTGAACCAGCAGTCGCAAAAACTGGGAAGCGTACTAATTTGTGAAATCGCAACGTGTTACTGCTAGCATGCAGATATGAGAGACAATGTAGTCAAACTTTTACTACAAATTTAACCTTTTATTAAACCATATAAGTTGTATTTTGACAAAAATAGGTTTCTCAAGCTTGAATGTGTATATATTTTCTTAATTGGAGAGAAAACAAAATTAGCTTTGGAAACAAAAAATATTTATTCTGGAGTAAATTAAAAATAATACAAAAAACTCATTTTAACATGTTTTTCTTCATCGTGGGAAGAAAGCAAATAACTTTGGGGGAAATCAACCTTTATAATTCATCTAACCAAAAAAGGGGCACAATTGCAAAACCTATGAAATTGCGTGCGAAAAACCTGCGTAACTGATAGTGTAAAAAATTTGCTAATTTTCACAACCAAAATTTTTTAAAGAGTAAGTCTTAAATATACATAGGCACTATTAAAAATTGAAGTAAAAAATTTTATTAGTAAGGTTTTTAAGATAAAACACATTTGTTTAAATTATATAAAAATTTTTTTTCCCGTATCAATAAATTCCCCTTTAAGTAGTCAATTTAATTTTGACCTCAAAATTTAAAAAACAACTACACATCAAAAACTTCCATGAAAAACACCAGATAAGTTTAAAAATTTTTTTGTCAGTTTTTTATCATATTCTATATATGTATGGAAAAAATTTTTTTAAAAAATTTTTTTAAAATAAAATATTAATACATGATACATTTTTTTATTATAATATTTAAACCCCAATGTTTTTTATTTTTAAATAAATTTTTAAAAAATAATTACATTACCGAATGTAAAATCCCCTTTTTCTTGTGTGCAAAATAAATAGGGGGCGAAAAAAAGGTTTTCCCTTTAAAATTTTTTAATTTTTTAAAAAAAAAAGGGGTTTTAAATACAGATTGATTAAAAACCCTTTTTTGGGACGATAATTTAAAACCCCTTACAAAAAAAGGGGTTTTTTATTTTTGTAATATAGGGGTTTTCTTCTAAAGTTGGGGTTTTTATGATAAAAAAAAGGGGAATTTTGTTCCCCCAAAATATTTTAAAAAACGAATAATGCGGTCGTAATATTGGGGAAAAATTTGGGGCTTCATGACCGAATTTAACTTTCTTAAAAACCCCGGGGAAACCTTTAAATGGAATTTTGATGAAGTGGGGAAAAAACGGGGTTTTTCGTTGAAAGTTTTATATATTATTATTTAACACTGCTTTTAGTAGTCTAATACAGATAACAAACACAAATTTAAATTTTTAAACTTTTTCCCCTAAATTTTGGGGCCAGTGAAAATTAAAAACTTGGAATTTTTTGTACGAAAAAAAATATTAAACATGCAAAAAAACCCTAACCAAATTTAAAACAAAGCGCAAAAACTTCAAAAAACCCCCCCCCAAAAAATTGGGTTTTCTTTCCTTAAAAATTTGGAAATTTTTGCTTTAAAATGGCTTGGGGAAACTTAAAAAAACAATTTTTTTTTCCCCCCCGATACATTGTTTCCGGCAAAATATACAATCTGATTCCGTTCCCCGGTTTTTGGCCAATTAAAAAAACAAGTTTTTTTAAAAACAAAAATGCTAAAAAAGTTTTTTTTAAATGTTGCATGAAAATAATTTTTTTCCCTAAAACCCCGGGAGTTAGGTAAAAATTTCATTCAAAAACTGTAAGGGGTTTTCTCTAACCGGGAAAATGTAAGGTTTTTTTTTCACCGGGGATAACGGGGGCAAATCAACTATGGCTTGGGGGAAATAATCTTAGAATTAATTTAAAAATTCCAAAAACCTAGAAGTATTTTTTTTAAAATGAAAAGAGCTACTGGCATTACCGGGGTAACAATCGTGGCGCAGTATGTTTTTTAAAACGGGCCAGAATTACACACATTTTTTAAACGAATTTTTTTTCCCCTGGGGCCCTTTTGTCTTTCACTATCGATAAAAGGCGAACCTCTCCCGGGGACACCTAAAATATCTTAGATCGGAATACATGATAGGGGTTTTGGAAAATAAATCAATTAACTCAAGTAGGATTACGACCCCCTATGTACTTGTTTCTCTTAATCGGGACTACAAGGCAAGAAAATTTTATAAATATTTCGACCCCGAAATTAGGTTTTAATTTTTTTGACAAGTGAAAAATTTAAATTTAAGTTACTTAAAAACTTTGATCCTAACCCCTTTTGTTTCCCCTAAAATAATATAAAACCTGATATATGCCCCCCTTGAGTTTGAAAAATGTCATGGAAATTTTCACAGAATAACATAATAAAAGCTTTTAAAATAATAGTATAATGTTTTTCTATTTTGAAAACTGGGGGGAAACCCCGGGGGGCCAACAGTTACAGAACAAATAAACTTTTAAATAGGGGTAAATTGCAAATAAGTCTTTCTATTAACGCCCCCTTTTAGTAGTTTTACTGCACTGAAAAAAAAGGAAAAAGTTTTTTTTCCGTTTTGGAAAAAAAATTGTTATTATGCTACAATTTTAACCCCGATCAAGATATATAAGGGGTTCCCTATTTCCCCGGCATGAATTTTTTTACCGCAAAAATTTTTAAAACTTCTCCAATTTTTTAAAGAAAAAAACCCCACAAATTTTAAAAATCAAAGGGCCTTAATTTCCCTTACCACATGTTTTGAAAAATGAAATTAAACTGAAGTAACTTTGAAAAAGCAGATTTAAGTTACAGAACATTAGGGGGGGTAACGACCCACCCCCCCGATAGCGACACCCCTCGCTTTTTTCCCCTTTTCCTTTAAACTTTTGGGGCTACCCTAAAATGTTTACAACATGTTTTCCCCTACATTTAAGCTTAAGAAAAGCATTTTTCTAGGGGCCTTTTTAAATTTTTGATCCCTTAATTTTTTATTTTTAAAAAAAAAATTTAAAAAAAAATTTATAGATAAAAATTTTAAATTATAAAACGTTCACTTCAGTTCAAAATTTTTAAAAGTTAAAACAAAAAAAAAATTAAAAATTTTTAATTTTTTTAACACAAACATTTTTCAAAGTTTTAAAAAAAATACATAAAACCATAGTTTTTTTTTGCAAGAGTGAAAAAAAAACTATTTGCAGCTTGATGAAGGCATCATTTCTGGCCTTATAAATACAGCATTGTGTTTAGTCCTTTTTTTTTTTATTTTTTTAAATTTTAACTAATTATTTTCAAAAATTAGATAAGTTGTTACAAAAAAAATTTGGGCCCCCCCCCCGGGAAAAATTTAAAAATTAAAAATTAAATCTTTTAAACCCCAACTAAAAATTTTTTTTCAAAAAAAAGGGTTTTATTGTTAATGTCCTAATTGTCCTTTAATAAACCGCCCCTTAAAAAAATTTAAAAATTTTAAAAATTTGTTCCAACATAAAAAAAGTATTTTAGAAAAATTTTTAGTATTGTGCTGAAATAATAAGCACTTTTTCAACTAATATTTCGTAACAAACTAAAAAAAAAAAACCATAAAACGGTTTTATTCAAATTTAAAAATTTACAATAGGAAAACCCCATTTTGAAGTTAAATTGCTTATTTAAATTTAAAAAATTGCATGTACCAAACAGGTTATTAAACGTAAGGGGAAAATCCACAAATTTTAAATTAGGAAAAAAGTCTTTCTATGAAAATTGTCCAAAAAATTTTTAAAAGTTAGTAAAAAAATTGCTTTTTTTTAAACGTATCATTTTTACTTTTATTCATTTTTTCCATTGATACCAAATACACATGCCGTATGATTTACTGTTTATTTTACCAAACCGTAATACATAAAGAAATTGAAAATGTTTTAAAGAGCGTAAAATGGGTAGCGGAAAGAACCCATAAGTCAACAGTCCAAACAAGCATAGTTAAGCCCAAAAACATAGTGATGACCTATCCACCCCCCCACGTATATACAGGCTAATAAACTTAAAAATTTAATTGCTGAAAAAAAAACCCAGAAAACAAAATTTTTCAAAAAATCATTTTTTTAATTCCTTTTAAATTGTTTATGATTAAACAAAACATTCTACTGCCCAGTTAAAGACGTTTTTAAATTTATGTTTTGTATAAAGCTTTGGTAAAAAAAAATTTGAAAAAACCAGTAGCATATACTTGGTTTAGGAGTTTTTTTATAAATAAGCGGTTATAGTTAATAAGTTTTTTTATAAAAATAACTCATTAACTATAAAAAAGAATTATATGAAAAAAAAAGATAGAATAGTTAAACCCACATACCTATAACCAAAAACAGTTCATATATACGGTTTGTTCTTGATGACCTAAAATTTTTTTAAAAAAAAACCAATATTATTTAATTATCAATAATTTTTAATTTTGCCCCCTTTTTAATAAATATTTTAGTTTTTCCCTAATTTTTATCGTAACATTTTTGCTTTCTTATTAAAACCAATACACTATTCTTCACCTTAATTCCTGACTAACATTAACAGGTAAAATGCGCCCCGAAAAACTTGAAATACAAACTTCGTAAGTTTAATTTTAATTTTAAATTTTATCGTAAATAAATAATTTTCTAGAACCCACGCTTAAAATCCCACAGTGAAGTGTGGGTATTGGATTCGTCAAAATCGCCCTTCTATTTAGCACAATAATAAAACAGAAAATTTAGGCCAACAGATATATGAAACTCTAAATTTTTATAAAGATATAATCTTGAATGGAAGGGGACATACTTTGTAGAAAATCCCTGACTGAAAAATCATACAGAACACACTATTGGAGTAAACAAAAAGTCTAATAAACAACCTGTAGGAAGTTTAGTTTTTTTTAAAACTTTTAGCTAGTTACCCATTGGTACTACCCTCTATTTTAACCAATACCCCTTCTATAGTAAATGAATTACGGGTAGCAAAATCTATAATACTATATAACAATTTTTAACATTCTAAACTGTAAGTTCCCTCCTTGGGGTCACTTAACATATAAACATTTTAAAAATGGAACGACTGTACTGAAATTTTAAAATGGCCTTTTTTTAGGGTATTAGTAAACATATAGGCTTAGTATTTTTCGAAAATTTCTCCCAAACTATCCAAAAAAGTCCTAAATTTTGCGAAAAGTCCCATCTTGGTCTCTAAAATTGCATACAGCCAACATATATTTTTGAAATAAAAAATGTATCAAATTCCTACAAGCTATTTCAGTTACAAGTAAAACTGGTAGAACAAGACCAACCACTTATGACTGACTGAATTTTGTTAATTCTTTTTTAAAATTTTAAAGTAGAATGTTAAAATTTTAAAATCATTTCCTGGTGGTTGACGTAATGGAACTTAACGTAACCTACATTAGTATTTTATTTTTAAAATTGTTTTGTTTTAGTTTTTTTTTAAGGTGCATGTTTTTAGAGTTAGTGAAATGGCACACAAATATTGATGTGATTTCCTGACTTACCTTGTCACAAAAAATCTGTTTTGATTTGTTTATTTTAACCTAGTTTTGGGTTTTTATGTTTTTAAGTTATTATTTGCCTGAAGAAAGGTCAAATTACAGATCTCGAAAACGTATTGTTTTCTGAATTTTTGTATTACTGAAAAAAGAACAAACGTCCGGAATAATCCTGTTTCCTTCAAACCTTCCCATCGTAAAAACAAACTTCAAACAAAGAAGTTAAAAAAATTTTAGGATTAACAATATTATTTTGGGCTTTAAAATAAAGAACGAAACTATTGGAAGGTAAACTTTACAAGAACGAAAGACAATACAAGAACAAATGTAATGTGATTACTGTGCTCCATTGGGCAAACTAATAATTGATTAGCGTACCTAATCTTTTTAATTTAATGGTAAGAATAAAACTAGAGAAACTTTTTTTACAGTAGTGCTCAATACCTAATAAACTTTAACCCCCCTTAAAGTTTGCTTTTTTTTGTACTTCTGTTTTAAATACAAAAAAAAACTTTATACTACCAACAATGCCATTTTGCTTAGGCTTCATAGCCCCTTGAATGTTTTAAATCATTGAACTAGCATAAATTTTATACTATAAAAATTTATTATCAAAAATAAAAAATTTTTTTTTTGGTAGAAGTTTTAAACCATAGCTCGCAAGAACCACTTGCTTCTAAAAAATGCTACGACATAAGCCGGATCTATAAATGTTATCAAATTCCTTCTACTTTAAAATAATTTCCAAATATTTAGTATGCATGTAAAATAGATGTAGCCCTATAATTACGTTTCAAAACATAATTAATAAATCTCCCCACAGAAATTTTTTATTGTTTTAGCATATAAATAGTAACAAATTGAGAAAATAATTTGGTTATTAAAAATTCAAGGATCGAAATCAAAAATTTTAAAGCAAACATTTTCAAAGCCATAATAACACTTTTGGGAAGGGGGTATTAAAAAAGTAAGAAAAAAATGTTTTAAAAACAATTTAATTTAAAAACTGTTCCTTTTTTCAGAGGTGTTTTTATTTATGAAAGGGTAGTTTGAAAAAAGTGTAATGTTTTAAAGGTTTATTACTTTCCATTACAATAACTAACCCCTTATATTTGAGCAACCATAGATACTTTTTAATTATCCGTTAATTGGTGAATGTACCTTTTACTTTCCAAATGATACAATGGTTCTTTTTGTATAAACAAAAAGTTTTTAGCCTTAAAAAAGTAGGAATAATTAATATAGGAATTTAATCTGCCTTGCCAGTGAAGAAATCAATGACGATTTTTTAGTTTTAAAAAATGCCATTTTTTCCCTATGACGACTATGGTGTTTGAAACATGTTTTACTTTAACAGGATCGCCCCTTAAGGTTGCATCCAATGCCACACATTTTAAACATCAAAGGAAATTGGACTTTCTATTTCTTTTTAACATTTGCGCCTTTGTCTGTAGGGGTTTAATTAACTTTCTTTTTTTAAAAACAAAAACTATGTTTTATGTTTAAATTTTTTTGCTTTTTAAAAAAGGTCATTTATTATTCATTAAACCATTTGTTTTTTACATTAAACGGGCTACAATTTGTAATTCTCTTCTGTAATTTGGAAATGTAAATGGAGATAAACAAAAACATAAATTTTGTGACTATTTTTACCATACAGATTTTTTGTAGCAAAACACCTAATATACATTATGGCACAAATTTTTTTTTAGGGTAAATCCTTTGAACCCCCCTAATATGTGTAGCCCTTCACTTTTCAATACTCTTTATTGACTTATTCCGTTGTGTATTCAATGCAATTTTCACACTAATATCTAAAAATTGGTACTTTAAATGTCCCACAAAGCGAAAATATCATGTACCTATGTAAAGGTTTGCAGTAACTTGAGTTTTGCTTTTCTGTTGCTTGAAATATATTTCAATATCGAACTAACTTAAATGCTAACCCAAAATTTAAGGAAACAATGGTAATTCTTAACAATAAATGGGTCAACCTAGATTTTTCGCATATTACAATATAAATGTTCCAATACCAATTAGAAAAGGAAAATGACTAGAATTTCTTGCCGGAAAGCAGTTATAGGGGAGCAGGCCACCATATTACAAATAAAGCCAATAGCAGTTAGAAAAAGGAAAGGGCCAGATTTCCCTTTCTGGAAAGCAGTTATAGGGAAGCAGGGCAACCGCGAGAAATTAAACCCATTAGTGTCAGGGCACTGACGGATCTGGGCTTCAAATTTGGAACTACTCGAGTAATTTTTTTCCCAAAAGAGCAAGCAGCGCGAAGCGCTTTGCGCTCGGGCAAGCCCGGCGTTATCTTCGTAATACTGAATTGATTCAGGCCAAAGGAATGACACAGATTCCTTAACCAGATTTTTACGGAGATTTTGTATTGGGTGGGGTTATATGGGTTTTTACTTTGCTTTCCAGCATGTAATTAATTGTTTTAAAAATTGTTTTTACATACATTACCTACATTATTTGTAATATTAATAAACAATTTACCAAAAATTTGTAATAAAAAAAAGGATCCCACCACGATGCCTGCCCCCCTACGCAGGCTTCGCCCTGCTTGCTCTTTTAAAAAAAAAAATTAACTCGAGTAGTTCCCAATTTAAGCCCAATCACGTCAGTGCCCTTGATCACTAATAGGTAACTCTAAGCAATAAATACCGTCTGGCGGTTGCCTCTCCCTAAACTGCTTTCTCCCCGGGAAGAAAATTCTAGTCATTTTCCTTTCTAATTGACTATTGGAACATTATATTGTAATATGAGGAAAATCGGGTTTGACTAATGCTTAAATTACCGAAACAAATTCTTAAATTTTTACTGCTATATTAAAAACGTATGTCCCACGAAATTAATACGTATTCATCAAGTGATTTGGTTTACAACTGGAATATGAACGACAAAACATCCCCAACACCATGAAGGATAATTAATAATTCAAGTCTATGAATTCCACCTCTAGACTGTTATAGGATAGTAATATATGTAACAAAAGAGTATTAATTAAAAATTTTAAATAGATTATTATTAACACAGTAAACATATTTTTTTAAACTTAGTTTGATTACAATTGAATACATCGCTATCAAATTATGTATTTAACATTTCCAATGAAGTTCCAAATCCCGTTTTATTTATACCCTATGGCATGAGGTCCAAAACAAGAAAAAAAATGTAAAAAAGTTGTTTTAAATAAGCAAATAATAAAAATCTTTTTTTAATTACAAATTTTTTTTGCTATATTGGTGAAAAAATTTTGTTATTTTTAGAGTAAAAAAAAAAATTTAGCATTAAGCATCAAATTCATTCCTAAAAAGAACACTTTTGAAATATTGACTTTTAAAAACTTCAAAAAAAAGGTTTTTTTGTAAAAATTAAAGGTAGAAATTAGGAAAGAGGCAATCTTCTTTAATAACCGTTTATACTGAAGTAAATTCAACTTCTACAACCTCCTTTTGAATAACTTCACACAAGCCGCTTAGCAGAGGAAAGAGGGGAAAAAAAAACGAGGCCTAATTGACTAGTATTAAGTTTTGATTTATTTACCCTAAATACTTTTATTTATTCTACATATTATTAGATTTTAAAGAAATAAATAAATGTATAATATATAAATTTTATAGTGTATGTACGTATAAAGATACTTACGTACATATACAACTTAATTTATATAGTTGCTCATACCTCAACATACGATTCTCAATTATCTGATTATTACTGTAACTCATGATACCATCAGTTTACACATAAAGTATGTTTTACATTTATTTTAACTTATAACTAGCGTCAGTAAATTATGGCATTACGCATTTGCAGTTTAATTGTCCGTGGTTTCTAAAGAGTTACCATGTTGCATTTGCTTTCACCTAATGTAAGTTAGTTAAAGGTTTATGAAACACTTATTTCAATACTCTTCTTTTAATAAATTACGTAAAGCGTTACCAAATATTATACATAGAAAAGTTTTGAGAACATGTTTAAATGTTTGATACACAATCGCTTAAAACCATATGGTAAGATTTAAATGAAACTTGGCATTTGTTTTACTTAGCTCTCACGATTGAACGCAAGCGTATTTTTATTCAAAACTACAACACATGCATAGTATTAAACTCAATTTAAAATCGTTGTTATTTAAATTTAAAACAAACAGTATTTTTGGCAACATTATAGGAGCCACAAAACAGACAAAAAATATCAGCTGTCCAGTTGTGACAGGACAATCGTAATGACAGGAAGTATTCACAGTTTTTGTTGTCGAGGCAACAATTCAAAATTCAGACTAATAATTTTATGATAAACCATTTACTTAACGAACACATTTGTGAATGTGTAAATGTAGGATACTTGAAATTGAATTCTTTCAGACATTTCGAGAGCCACATTAACATTAGTCTAAGGTACAAAGCGGGACTGTGCCCAACATAATTGAAAGCGCCGTGACTTCAATTTGAGGAAAACTAATGAAGGACACGATATCCAATATATATATATAATATATATATATAATATATATATAATATATATATATATATATAAAGTATTAATGTAATTCTTAGACTAAATAAACGAAATAGAATAGTAAGGGCGAAAATTATTGGAAGCAAGAACGTAATATGTACAGTATAAGGTGTATAGTTAGTTAACTCATGACATAGAAAAACAAATAGCTTTTATTTCATTTAAGTTGTTTAACTAATCTTAGTTATTATAGTAAATCAGGACAGTATTTATGTCATCGTAGAATGTACACATTATCAATAAAGTTCACGTTTTATGTGAAGTAAAATTTTATCCCAGCATAGGTTTTCTCTATTAAAGTGTAAGCACAAACCGAACTCAAATTTGTTTTTACGAGCATACTGCAAGGTTTTATAATTAGGCTAGGCCTGATAGTATCAAAATTAAGATAGGTAGTATGATATCTATAATTTATTATTAAGTGAGGTTAAAAACCAAAATATATATGTTGAGAAAAGAAAATATATAAACTATTATTGAAGGGCTAGTTCTATTTTACTACATTAAGTATAACCTATCAATGGTTCTCGAATTGTCCCTAGGAATAACTGTATAATTAGTTAAAAAAAACACTCCAATAATAATTCAATTGTATTTCGTGATGCCTTTCGTGTTTTCACAACACATATCTGATGTTTATTAAATAATTTCTAATAATAAAGGAGCAGGTAAAATGTTGTACGTATTTTTAAACAGTATATTTAATTCAATTCCCCCTTTCACTAATTGTTATTAACCCGGGAGGATGTCATAAGACGCTTAATTAATTACACCATACATATTTACACGCTCCAATGTAAATCTTATATTTATGTACTTAGGAGGTACTTTTTCTTTTTTTAGAATAAGAACGTGTGTGTGGTTTTTATACAGGAAAATACATCCAAAGATTACGTTGCATGAATGTTCTGATTTTAGGACATTTATTTTTATGTTTTGAAAGACATCAAAACAGTTTTGTAATACTAAGAGAAGTTCTAAAAATGGGAGTCTTAGGGAGCATACAGGTGTAGGCTTGTCCCATGATTTATTATCTACTAATCTATTTATTAGGACTAATGAAAATTGTTTATTAAATTACGTTAAATAATTCAATAACTGCAGAACCAAACGCTTATTTTTATTTTTATTTATATAAACAATTATATTGAAATAATATTAATAATAAAGGTAATACTTGTCACAGAACCAGAAATTTTTTTTCTTAATAATAATAATTTTTAAAGCTTATCATTGTTGTGAAAGATATTAAATATTCAATGAGTTATTGGTTAATTTTATATTAATTACCAATCAACTAATATCGACGTGAAAATTTAGCATGGTGTGAGTCATATTTTCTCATAGCCTAAGTAGGATGCTGCTTGGGCCCGCGTCTGAAAACGCAGCCAGCCTTTAGTAAGCCTTTTTTACTTGAGCTAACCTTGAACATTTATTTTTCATATACATGACTCTCTTACTGGTTTGCATATATTATTGGTAAGGTTTCGTGTTCTCTAAAGTTGATCAACATATTTACCTTTTTACTGGACTCCGTAACGTACTTTTTTTTAAGTATTTAAATTCAATAGCAAACAAAATATCAGCTTGTGTACACTTATATTACACCTTCTTACTAGTATCTAAAACTCTACTGAAAGTTAAAACACTTCGTAAACTATACGCATCTATCGACGATGTAAGAGCCCTGATGCAATTGATATGTCTATATGATTTTCCAGTCCCATTTCCCTTTTTATACCTTTTTTATCTAATTACGCTTTTTTTAAATCCTACTTTTAGGGATTATGATCATGACAGAATATGTCATGTTGAATCAAAAGCTTTTCATTTCATACCGTTACCATCGGCTTGTTTCGTTTCAAGATATTTGTTTGTTTTCCAGAAAAATAAATCCCAAATTTTTTTCTGTAATTTATTGTTGTAAATATTAAAAGATTTACAAACTTTTTTAAGGAAGTTAAAAAATATATTTGGCACTGTCGATTATTATTTAAGAAGTAAACGTGACGTTATGGTCCTTGATCTCCACAAGCAAAACATTAGACCGTAATCGTTTTTTTTGAAATTTACAATTATTTTAATGGGGGATAACAACTCAAGGTAGTATTACCATGTTTAGACCGGTAATATGGTATTGTGTGTACTCAAAAATAGATTGTTATCTCGTATATGTCTTCTAAAAATGTCATTTTCTTGTGTTATAATGGTTTTATTTTGTAGATAGACGCAGTGCCATGGCCTCTATAAAGAATGCACAAAAATGGTATATTTCTTACCCCATAGTCTAGTTACTTTCTATCAATGTGGACTTATTGTTATTATCAATCCTAACATCGATACCTATATTTGGTATTTTGGTATTCGTAAAAGTGAATTCGATTGTTAAAAAACGTACATATCAAAGAGGACACAATGTAGTAGTAAACAATTTGGTTAAGTGGTGCTAGACAAGGAAGGTCGTGAAATACTGGCCGCTCTGAGATAGAGATTTGTAACTGCTGAGACTTGGTGTTAGTTATGATGCTTAAAGTTTGAATAACGTGTTATCATGTATATTGTATATTTTTTGGCCATTTACCATTCCAGCATCAAAAATATAATGTATAATACATTTTTCCTTTAAGGACTGCCGTGCACGAACTATTGTTGTTAATACAATCCAATTATTTACAAATACAAATGATTCTGAATATCTTAGTTTGCATGTTTAAATAGATACTGAATTATATCATTTGAGTGAATAAGGTTTTTAACGTGTCAACAAATTAATTTAAATGAATGTCTATTTTTTTTTTAAATAACTTAGTCCAAACAAATTCCGGTTTATTACAAATTTTAACGTAATTTACTGTTTATTAACAATATATATATTCATGCTGAAAGTTATACTTTCATACTTATAGATTTATATATATAAAAAATCTAAAAAATGAGATGTATAAATAATTATATTTAATATAAGTTTATATATATATAGTGTGTTGGTATTGTTGTTGTTGGATTTATATTTTATTTCAATAAACATTGAATCACAAAAAGTACTTGCTTCAGCCGGGGACTGTTTATATTATTTACGATTTTTACGAAAAAAACAAAAACATAAGTTTTAAGGAGTTTTTGAGGTAGATAGAATACTATTAAATGAGGCAGTATAGTTTATCATGCACATATTAAACCGCTGAAATATATTTCAAAATAATTAATTTATTTAACACATTGGACATTACGATTAAACAAAAGAACGTAAATTAAGAACGTACACAGCTCTCGCGGTGGTTTTTGCATTTTTGCCTTTAAATAGTTTCATATGGGCTCTATTACTAAAGACATGTTACGTGTAGTTTGCTTCCTATTTATTATTTTTTAAAATAATACTCATAATTTTTTTAATACAAGTAGATTAAATAGACTATGTAATTAGTTCAAATAGAACGAAAGCTACTAATGAGTTACATGTCATTATTTTTGTAAATTTTAAGCTTGCTTAATAATCAGATTTATAAAATAGTCAAAATTTCTAAGTTCCATGCTGATATGATTTTAGGAATAAATTAGCCACATGCCCTTTACAAATTCAACTCGAGGTTCAATGAAGAAGTAGTGTTTAAAAGTTTAAATGTTAACATATATAAATTTTTGTAACTTCATTTACGGTTCTTAGACAAGAGTACGTTGAGATTTTCAATAAGAGATGCAAGGAGTGGTTGAGACGTGTAACAAGATTACTCCTCATAAGGTATTTTAATAATTATACATAATAATTTATTTAGCGTTTGTAAAAAACAACTGCATATATTTTTTCATAACATATTGTATTAGAAATCAATATATCTGTGCAACGTAACAAGTGGTTAATTTTTTATATAGGAACAGAAACTAACTCTACTTCCATGGACGACTAGGGGAAATATGTTAAACCTTTTTTTTCTCAAACTGATACGTATATTAATATCTCTCTAAAAACACCAAACAATTATCTCCATAATGTATTATGTCACAAAGAGGATGACTCAAAGATTTCCGCTAATATGCATTTGTTAAAAACTCACAACACTTTGATATAACGTGCAATGGAGATTTGTTGATCCTTTATTAAGAAGAAACTGTAAAATAAATAACTGGATGGTTATTCATATAATCTTATGCTGCATTTCGCTAAACACATTTTCTTAGAATTTGTATATTAGATGTAGAAAAGAAAGTATAACATTTTAACTTTGACAAGAAGTTTGTAACACTTATGAAGTTTAATATTATTTTGAATGTTAACAGAATATTATACAACGTTTAAATACTCAAACGCACGATTATTTATAATACGTTGTTTTAAAAAGATTTATTTTAATTGTAATGAAACTCCCCCCCCGCTCTGTCCACATCCAATATAGAAAAAAACAAAATACAAGAAAAAGAAAAAAAACAAAAAAAAAAAAAATAAAAAAAAAAAAAAAAATAAAAAAAATAAAAAAAAAAAAAAATAAAAAAAAAAAAAAAAAAAAAAAAAAAAAAAAACAAAAAAAAAAAAAAAAAAAAAAAAAAAAAAAAAAAAAAAAAAAAAAAAAAAAAAAAATAAAAAAAAAAAAAAAAAAAAAAAATAAAAGAGAAAAAACAAAAAAAAAAAAAAACACTAAAAAAAAAAAAAAAATAAAAATAAAAAATTAAAAAAAAAAAAAAAAAAAAAAAGATAAAAACTGACTGCCTTTGGTCGTAGTAATGACGCGTCTTTCAGTTTATAAAAATAAAAACTTAATATCATTCCGAATACTACTTTTTTATACAAGAAACTGTAGCTTGCTGAAGGGTTTTGTGATATCAGTTACTCGAAATGCCTGTGTATTTCCAAAACATTTTGTGGCTTGGTGAGATAACGTTGCCATGACAACTGATGCATTTCCCAATACAGTCAAGTTTGACTAGTGTGACTGAGTCTTGTGGTAAAATGCCATCAATGTATTCTTCGTTGTCCCAAATAAACTTTCCCGATGGTTACCTGTTCAGAACGAATATAATATTTTATATAGAAGTGACTCAAATTTTGTTGAAGCTATAAAAATTTCTAATTTAATCTTTCATATTATTTTTATGTTATTTTTTAAAAAAGAAGAATTTAATGTTTTGTAGCTGGTAGTATGGTATGCAAACATGTTATAAATACATAAGTTGGGGGTATTAAGCAGAGTAAATATAGTAGGGAAACGTTCCTCCATGACATGGGTAACAAAGCTAATCCAGTCTATTTATTAATTTCTGTCTCGAAATCGGTCAACTTAAACCAAATATTAGTTACTCTAGAAATCACACAACATTTTGCTATGTGCAATTCCAATGTTACATTCTCGAAAGCTCTCTGACTTTTTGGAAATTATATATTAATTTTAAACAAAACTCTCAAATAATATAAGTTTTTTTTTTGTGAGGCGGCCTAGAGTTTTTTAAAACCTACAATAATATATTAATTCCAATGTTTCTTATTACTAGAGTTGAAAGTATAGGCAAAGCAAAAACTAGCCTGAATGAAGTCCTCGCTGGACTGCGGAAGAATGCTCCTCCAGTTAATTATTAATTATAGTGTTGAGCGGGCTAACTTAAACTTGATTTATTATTAATCTAGACAAATAACTTAACACTAGCTAAACAATTCGAATTTGTTTTTGAATATTCGAGTTGAGGGATATAGGCAGACTACAACCAGTCGGGAATAAGAGAATGATCCTACGATCCATTCGGACAAAAGCTACTACAGTTATTTTTTAATTTCCGAGTCTAGTGGTTAGACATGAAACGAACAAATAATTACATGTAACCAATCCCAGACATGTTGTCAAAATCAAATTTCAATTTTCAGCTGTCATTTTTCTTGTTTGTTTCTTTTACACGCAAAACGTTGATTGATTGCAATCGGTTCAATACTTAGGATATAAGTTTTTACTTTTGTGTTTGAAAGTATAGTTACGGTAAAATATCATTTTAAAATCTTTACGTATAGAATTGAATTTTGTTATTTTTTTTAAGATTTTGTGTACAGGGGAATAATAATTTATATCCATAGTAGATCTAAATCCTTCTCATCTGGCTATTATTATTACAGTACATTAAGAACCAAAACATACAACTTCTATTGTAATATATGAGATTTAATTAA
Source organism: Homalodisca vitripennis (assembly GCF_021130785.1). Lineage (NCBI taxonomy): Eukaryota > Metazoa > Arthropoda > Insecta > Hemiptera > Cicadellidae > Homalodisca > Homalodisca vitripennis. Next base: position 1,436 of record NW_025777166.1, on the reverse strand, counting down.
ATAATTTGACAAAGCGATTTAATGTTTGAAGTATGTGCAGTTTTCAAGTCGTAAGTTCGTTATAGTACATAGTTTACTTTATTGAATTGAAGCGTACAGTCAAGTTTAAAAAAATAGCTGTAATCTAATTTACACAGTTTTTTGAGAATAGTGTAGTTGAATGGTTCTAGTAAATCCAATAAAAGTCCCTGTTGTTTGTGGGTAAGCTTGATCGGAATAGGGGGTTTTCTCGGAAAAAATATATACAATTTTGCATAATATCTAATAAAATATAAAGTTTAATCCAAAACTAGTCTTGTATTAAAATTAAAGAAACAAAATCGCGTAACAAATAAGGCCTCATATTGTTTGCAAAACTAATGTATTGATATAAGACATGGCTTTAGGTTTGTAAGTTCCATATATATAAAATAAATATTATAATAAACTCATAAAATTATATTAACGTATTATTGTATTAAACAATACATCACACCACAGCTACCTCATTTGTGTACATAAACCTGATTGCTCCATCGTGCCTAGAGTTGTGTCTAAAACACCGTACCGCGGCATGGCTAGTGCTAACTAAACCTGATGGATAAAGTGGCACCACCCAAGTATTTTTGTTTTAAGTTTTCGACATTCACACAAGTTAATTTTTTAATACTGATTAAAAACCAAATGTATAAAATATAGTAATCGAATTTTTACTTGTTTTCTAAGTTTCTCATATTCCAGCAAGTCATGACAGTATTCTTCTCATGTAATCACGGATAATATTATTACTATGACTAAATATGTACATGATATTTTTTTATAAGAAATTTTTCGTTTCTTTTAGCATAATATTTATTATGTTCTTGAGCTATAAGAATAATTTTAAATTATTAGTTTTCAAATTTAGCAATGTCTAAATACTTTTACCTCTGAAAACTCCCAACCGGGTTCTTGACCTTTAATTACAAATTCATTAATTCTAAAACTATTACTTATTTATCTCCCATAATCGCTTAGTAATTGGCTTTTTACATTGATCACAATGATTATTGCTTAGTAAGTTCAGTTTTTCATAAATCTCAATAATCACATTACTTGTACTTGTACCATTGTACTTACGTAATAACAGTTAATTGTTTACCTAGAGATTTAGGTAGGTAGAAGCAGGGCAAATCTTTGCGTCACTATTGCCTGGAATAAAAAGTGATAATGCTCTCAAGATTCAATTAAACTGTAAAATTACTAATTATTCATCACTATATATTGTGAAGATATAAAATAAGTGCATCTCTTTGTTTTTGTGTTGAGAGTTTTTAGTCTCAATGGAGATAAAAACTTAATAAAACCAATTTTTACAGACATTGTCGGATTGTCTATTATTTATAGTCTTTTGTGAACTTTAGAGGTTTAGTTTTATTTCAATACCCCTTAAGGCTGGCTCCGCAGGTCTTTAAACC
>NW_025777165.1:0-32761 GCF_021130785.1 Homalodisca vitripennis | reverse complement strand
TATACAGTACACACAAAAGAATATTATGAAAATCTAGGAACCACCAATTTGAACTAGAAACTTCTTAGTAGTTGAGTTTCGAAACATGAGCAGTTTCGATTGTAATATATTGGAAATTTCATTAGTGGTCCAATTCTCTTTTTACATTATTAAAAAATATTTCACATACGTGGTACGGTTAGTAGATATGTATATGGCGGTTCTAGCTCACTTTCGGAGCAACAGAAAATCAAGGGAAAATACTGTTTAAAGGACAATAAACGAATCTGTAACTCACGAATGAAAAATTAACCGAATCTATAGCTGTTTGCTTCTACTTTCTTGAGCTGTCAAATCAATCTATTTGAAATGTCTGCTACGAATAAACTATAAATTAAAAACTTATAAACGGAAATGATGGAATTTGCTAACAATCACTCGAGAAGTCGGGGAGAATGTGAGTAAAACCACATTCTTTTGACGAGGTTCTTCATTTAATTTCTCCAAATGTACTATAAAATCATCAAAGATTTCAGGCTTAAAATCGTAATCAAATTCAACATCCAGATAATGAAAAAATACAGGTAAAATCTTCTCATAATAAACGTGTGTATCGATACCTACAAACCTAATGTATTCTTTGAAAAGGAAAATAATTTTTTCAACGGTTTATAAGAGATAAGTAAAAATGTTTATTCTGTTTTCTAAATTCTGTAACAAATTTTGTTTGTTTTTTACCTCCATATTGCAATTTTGTAAGCAGATTATTCAAATGTGTTAGTTTATTTCGAAATTTCTTAGGTTTAGGTCTTTCGTACAAAATTAAATTACAACCTCTACAAACTAAATACCTTTTATCAATAATTTCTCCTCTATTACAACACTTGTAACAGTTGGCATTATACTCTTCCATTTAAACAAAAAGATTTTTTGTTATAAATGGAGATTATGGAACTAACTCTGCCGAGATATAAATTTTTTAGCACAAATGTTTTATGTTTATATTTCAACTACCGAGATAAAAAGAAATGATTTTATTTTATTATTCAACTATTTAGGATATTTTGTCTATGATTACAAAGATTATTCCGGAAGAAATCGAGATTTTTCATCAGCGAAAGAGTATATTTTTGAAGTTTTAGAAGGAATGAAAGAGAATAATATGAATTTAGCAAATTATTTTTCTTAAATAAAAAATCTATTCTACTAAATAGTCATCAAACAACATGAACTCTCCAAAATCACTTCAGTTTCTAGCATTTAAAGAACTTACCACAGGAAATAGTTATAAAGACTTCTTTGAATTACCTAAATATGTTAAACAAATGTTGATATTTTCCTTAAGTGAAAACGAATCCTTAAATGAAAACGAATTCAGAGAACTTTTAAGTACTAAAAAGTGTTCAATGCAATTTATTACAGACAACTTAGATAGTATAAATATGTTAAATGTAATAGGAGATTTTAAATTAAATAATAGAAAAAATAAGAAAAATATTCCGATTTTTACAAAATAAACTAAAAAACACCAACAATCTGACATTTTTCATCGCTTTTATGCTAAATTTCATTGCTTATTTGTTGAAATGGTTGAGAAGACAATATCCATACTGGACAAGAAATATGCATACAGCTAGTTTTTTTAACAAGTCTTTGTAAACAACAAGATTTATCAAAGGAATTTATAAGAGATCACGCTTTTTGTTGTAGATTGGGATAAATTATATGGGAAAAAACATTTACGAAACAGATATATTGTGTGTGTGTGGTTCTGACGAAGAAAAGAGAAAACGTTTGCCATTCAGCAATTCATTACGATATAATGAAAGACATACAAAATGAATGATTGTGTCTCTGGTGTAGTGTTGTTAGTGTGCGTGTTTGCGCTATGGGAATCACATCACATTCAAACTTCTACGGTGTCTATTGTTTAGAGACTTGGCCCTGCACTGCTACTGTCCAACCAAGTTAATGGCTAGGAGCTGTAATTCGGGTCTTAGACTCTGGAATCTTTTTGTTCCCAAGTCTCATTTTTTCTTTGGTAACTACTGTGTAGAAGTTGATGGAGAGATTCAATTAGGGAATTTTTGTCGGGTGTTTTGTAAGTGTAATGTTGTATTAATGAACGATGTGAATGATGAATGTAATGAACGAATTAAGGAAGAGAAGGAATTAAGGAATGAAGTGGAAAGGTGAGGAAGCAAATGGCGCGCCAACCACAGTTGTCATTACTCGGCTTGTTCTATAGTCATTACACTATGGCCACTCGTGTAAAGACTTGTCCCCAACCACTGAACGACAACCACGTCTTCCTCAATAAAAAGCGCGCCTGAAGCTCTGGGATTTGAACCCAGAACCTCAGGCTTTGAAGGCAAGCGTCTTACCAACTGAGCTACGGAGAGTCTCGAAAGTTATAAGCTATATCTCTGCTATATAAGTTGTTCAATTAGTTTACAAATTTATTAATAATTTCATATTTCAAAAACCACTCAACCGAATTTAATGAAATTTGGTACACATATAGTAAATACTTACCTCTTTCGACTTAACTTATCCATAAGGGTGAAATCATCCCCTATTTCTTAATATTTCATAAAAAAATAAAAAAAATAATCAGAAAAATCTGAAACATCAAAAACAAGCGAGTTCAACTTAAAATTTCATGAAAATAACAAAATTTTCAAAATCTACCCCAATCATCCCTTATCTTAAAACTCTTATATCTCGAGAACTATTGGAGCTTTTTTGCTGAAATTCGGTATATAGGATCAGTAAATATTAAAGTATTTTTTAAAATCATAACTTCCGGTCCAACCCTTAAGATGACCTTGGAATAGTTTTTTTGTTAATATCATCCCCATTTTTTAAGATATTCTTTTGAAATTAAAAATGAATACTTATATCAATGTCTTTAATAATTCTGTAAAGTTGTAGAATTATCCAATGAATAATATAGACACAATAAGACGATTTTTTCAAAAATTTTTACTGAATTTCTCTAATATCGTTCTTAATCACATCATAGGCTAAAAATTTCTCAGAAACCACAACCACATAAACAAATCGCGTTTGTAACAGCTTTTTGAAAATCCATATTGATAATTATATCGTTCTTTGAACCAGAAATATTTGTCAAACTCTTTGTTGTATCAATGACATAAATAGGTCTATTCGCTAAAAATTCTTTAGGATTGTAATACATTTCCTTATTATTACAGTAAACTTTCTTAAAATCTTGATACATCTGATACATGATTCTGAAAAGCCCTCCTGAAATGTTTAAATTTTGTAATTCATCTGGATAATAAGAACCGTTCAATTTTACTCTGATATTTTTTACATCCAAACTATCGAACTTTGAAGGATTTTTTTCTTGATTATTCTGTCTATCTGTTTGAAAACCTATGATAACGAACTTGGGATTGAAGATATTTCTATAAATATTTGTATAATATCGAACGAATAAGTTGTTCCGGAAATACCTTTTTTTTCAATACATTGCCAATCTAGAAAATTAAACATAATGTTTTGACTTTTTGTAATTTCATCAATCAACCTAATTTTACTCGTGGTTTTATAATCAATCATTGGAACTCTAATAAAAAAATCTGTAATTGTTATTTTTCCATCAACAGGCATAACATTTCCAGTTGCAGTCTTTCAGAATCACATCATTGTCTTCTGCTCTTATAAAACTTAGATAAAATCCTCCTTTATAGATCGGAATAGTAAACATTTTCAAAAAATCCTAATCCAAAATGAGATAAATTTCCAGCTGCTTCAAAAACACCAAATTTAAAATCTGATTCAAAGCCATTAGAAGTTTGAGAAATAACATCACTTTTTGAATACGAAATAGTTCCTTTAATTGTGCTTAATTGGCCACAGTTTTCGACTTCTTCTATCAATTTATTGTGTTTTCTTACTTCAATCTTAGAAAATAAAAACGGTATAAAATTATCGATTAATCTAACATTATCAGTTCCAAGATATGCTTGACCATCTTGTTTTGTTAAAGTTCCAGAAATACAAAACTGGAAGTTAGACGAGCAAAAATTATCTCCAAAATCAATATTAAACTCAGTTCTTTTATTCGGTTCATTCAAATGTTGTTTTACTAATTGGATAGAAATTTTTAAACTCCGCCCTTTCAATATCACTAGCATATTTTCTGTAGTCCGCCATTTAATAAGAGAACATTTAGAAATTTTAAACATCATGTATAAGAAAGATATCATTTTTTCATCGATCTAATGTACGTTTTTATAAGAAAAAGATATAAATTTTAGTAAAATAATTAAAAAGATTAGAGTCATTTTTAATGATCTACTTCGTCATATTCAGGATTCTCTTCCTTAAATTTTGCGATCTCGGTCACATATTTCAATAAAAATTTGCACAGGATAGTAACCGCTATCTATAATATTGTTCCAATCAACTGTATCTTTATTTTTCATCCAAAAACTTTATACTCAAGTGTTGATAGAGGCAAAGAACAGACATATGATCTTTTAATTGATAATGTATATTTTCTTGAATGAACTCTGGGGACAGATTTTGATATTTAGCAATGTTATACCAATTCAATTTGTTTACGTATAATCTCATCATATCTTCGGATAATTCATATTTTTGAGAAATATCATCCCAATGTTCTTTTTTCAAATCTCTTTCGTGTTGCATTTATAAAAAGATCGAAAGCACTGTAATGTCCCGCCATCTCTATTTATTAAGAAAAAATTTCAAGTTTTTATAAATTGGCTCTTATTAGTGTTACATTCAGCACATTTTCCAGATATTCTCTTAACTCCATTGATGTTTGCATAGTATTTTATATCATTTGTTGCAGTTTTTTCTTTACATCTCACACAGTATATGAGCGCCATTTATATAAGGAAATTTTATCATGCATAAAACCCTGCGAGAATACCTATTTCAGTAAGATCTTCCTCGAACTTATTAATTTTTTCTTCTAATTTTTTGAAATTTGACAGCATAAGAATCATTGTATTCAACAAATTTAATGACCAATATTCTCAAAAGTTTTCGTAGCATCTAAAACTAAACTTATCAAAAGGACTCTTTAAATCTAGTAAGTTTTTCATTAATTTCACCAACATCGTCTACTGATCTTTTACTTCTTTCATCAAGTTTTTCATAGACTTCTGTTGTAAAATCTTTAACATGCTGTTTATGATTCTCATAATTTTTGTTTTAGTTTCATTAAACATTTTTAATAGGATCTTCTAATTGAATCATTACAACAACATCAAATGGATTAATTCCTTTACTAACACTGCTAATTCTTTTTCCTTTAAAATCTAAGGCATTTTTAACATTCGGATCATGTAAATCAACAATATCGATGTTTTCTGATAATTTTAGAGGTTTTTAACATTTGTTCTTTAACAACAACATCATGTTTGTCAATACCAGGTCGAACACCGACAATTCTCTTTTTATTAGCCAAACTAACATAATTTTTTTTCAACTTTGATCGCTTCAGTAATTTTATCAGCTTTTTCGATATGAGACATTAAATTGGTAAATATTTTTTTTTGCACCATCTTCAAATTCTTTTTTCAATGTTTTTATTTTATCAGCAACTTCATTTGAAACTCATGAAATTTGCAAGTTTGTTATCATATTCTGCTTTAAAATCTTCAATCTCGACAGCAAACATATCTGAATCTGGAAGGTTTTGTAATAAATTTTCTAACTTGTTATCAAACTCATTTCTCAAACTATCAAAATTCAAACTATTATCTACATTTTGAATAATTTGTGTTCCAAATACGTCAAAAATATTTTGTGAATCCATATTTATTAAGTAATAATTTGTTAACAACTTCTTTAAAATCTTTACCATCACTCAGTTCATTCAACACAAAAACACATAAAATGACCACAAATTGGGGGATCTTTATAGTCTTGAATCTGAGAATCATTGTAGTAGACGCTTGATTTTTTCAAATATTTAATCAATTCTATAGGTGGTTTGTCCTCAATTCTTCCATACGAATCAAAATAACATGCATTCTTATCATTTTTATAATAACAAATCCAATGCGTTCCACTTCCCATAATCGAGTCTAAATTCACAATTCCACATTCAAATTTCTTAACTTTTTCAGGTAATGTATCTCTCATGAAGATTCCTCTAAAATGTTTAATATTTTTGCAGATTTCTTCCAATTCCCCGAATGTTAAAGGTTTGATTTCAAATTTTTTTTAATGTTTGATTTCACGTAATTCAAAGTGTTTTCATCTAATCCAGATCCTGTAACATCTTCCAACTCTTTATCTAACCAATTTAAAATGTTTCGAACAATAGGAATCACATCCTTTTTAACGATTGGAGCAGCTTTACGAACATAAGGAACAACATTTTTAACAAACTGGAATATTTTCTCCAAAATCTAATAAATCTTTCAAAAGTCCACCATTTTTAAGTTCTTTCAACTGATTATAAGAAAATTCTATTCTGGTCCTTTATTGTTTTTCTTATGTTTTTCGAGTTTATTGTATTGTCTATTTGTTAAAAATATCTTATCTTCGCCATTTTTTAGTTGATCTATTTTAAATTGAATACTAACGGGTATTTTCTTCTTAAAAGCGGATTTTATTTTTTCTTTCTGATTTTTGCTGAAATTTACATTCACCTCCATTTATATAGTTAAAATTTCAAGTTCTCTTAGATTCCCATTCCTAGTTTTCTCTTCAAAAACATTGCTCCAGCTGTTGGAAGCGCAACAAATCTTTCACCTAAACTATCATCTTTTGATAAAAATCTATCCATTGCTTTATCTTGCAAAACTTTATCTGCTATATGTCTGGAATTTGTGTCTATGTTTTGCATAAAAAATATCGTGTTCCATAGCAGCTTGATCTAATTTATTTATACCAGGATCTCCTCTTTTTAGTCTTTTTTTCGAGTTTTGTGCCAGGCCCCAGATACTGATAAGTTTGGTACGTGTAATTCAAAAGGTAAATTGTTGATAAAATCATTCAAAAGTCCACTACCCTCAATCATAGATGAACTTATTGCCGGCAAAATTCGTTTTAAATATTTAATTCCATCAGGTTTTTCAATCGCCTCATCAAGTTTGTTCGAAATAAAATCTTTAATCGCTTTCTTTTTCGTTCAAAAAATTGTTATTTCCAGCCTTCTCTTGAGCATAAATATAATTAATAATTCCATCGAGTTTTGTCAAATCGTCGATATATCTGTATTCAATCTTATTATCACTGTATTTTCTCACACCTGATCCTTCGATTCTTTTTTCCCAAATTGGTTTAATTAAGTTAATATATTTTTTACCTCTACTTGACTTAGGCTTCTTAGTAGATGGATCATTATTTTTGTAAATTGAGTCAGATTCCCATAAAATTTCTGTATACTTTTTCAAATCTTCTTCAGAATATAAATTATCTTTTGAAGCGTAATAGTCTGTTAATAATCTCCATAAACCTTGAGTTCCTTCATATGTTTTTTCATTAATAATGATATCATTATGTTCAAAATTAACGGGTAAATTTCCAATCATAAAACTTCTCTTTTTTCTGTCCCAATACAAACCAAATTTATCATCCTTTGCTCTAGGAAGAAATTTTTTACCAATTTCACCAATTATTATATCCATTGTTCCAGTACTTATTGGTTCAACTATGGTAGAGTCTTCAATGATTCGAGGTCTAAATGGTGTTGAAGATGGTAATTTTGGCAATTCAAACTCTTCAGATTCTGGAATTGAAATATCGGCAAATTGTCGTACAACTGGAACCAAATTCATCAAATTTTGATTATCACTTAAAACATTTTCAATTTTGCCCTCAACGTTTTTTATTGCAGAAGTTACAGGTTGATTGATTTTTTGAATAAATTCTTGTTCTTTTTCATCAATTCGAATCTGTTCTTTAAATTCTTTGATTAATTTCTTTTCGATTTGATCAAGTTTTTTCGCTTCTTCAGAAGTTACGTTCACCATTTAATTAGAAAAATTTTGAAACGTGAACGTGGAACGTAAAAACGTGAACGTGGAACGTGAAACACGAACGTGAAACGTAAACACGAACGTAAAACCGTGAACGTGGAACGTGAAACACGAACGTGAAACGTAAACACGAACGTAAAAACGTGAACGTGGAACGTAAAAAACGTGAACGTGGAACGTAAAACGTGAACGTGGAACGTAAAACGTGAACGTGGAACGTAAAAACGTGAACGTGGAACGTAAAACGTGAACGTGGAACGTAAAAACGTGAACACGAAACGTAAAACGTGAACGTGGAACGTAAAAACGTGAACACGAAACGTAAAACGTGAACGTGGAACGTAAAAACGTGAACACGAAACGTAAAACATGAAACGTGAAACACGAACGTGAAACACGAACGTGAAACATGAACGTGAACGTGGAACGTGAACAGATTTACCGTTTTTCTGTTATTTTCATAATGTAAATAAAAATTAAAGATAATATAAAAATAATTGTAACAAATATTTTATCAAGTAGATTTGTCAGACCACTGAGCAGCATTTATATTAGAAAATTTATTCAGATATTTACCATTTTTAGGCTTCAAAGTTAGATTAATAGTTAAAAATCCATAGTCTTCTTTCCAAATTTTATCACATAATTCATTAAAGTGGATAAAACTCATATCAGATCCCACATAATTGTTGTAAATTTTTCTCGAATAGTGATCATCTTGCTTAAAAAACACACAACATATTCAAATTATTTCTAATAACTTGTTTATCAACCTTTGAAAAGCATTGGGAAAGATAGATACAAGATATGTTTTTGTGACGAGACATTACGAAATATTCCTTAATAACGTCCTGATTTTCCAAAATACAATCATCAAAAACGATTAACGAATTGGGTTTACATTCGCTTAACGGAACTATGTCCTCAGAAGCATTATAAAAATGTGATATTTCTTTGCTTAAGTTCTTCTCAATATTTTTGAATCTTTGTTGTAATTTTTTGTATGCGTCTTGTTCTAAAGATTTACTAAAAACATACAAATTGGAATAAGGAATCAACCTATTGTAGATAAAATTCAATAATAAAGTTGTTTTTTCCACATCCACTTGAACCAACAATTAACAATCTGATTGGTTGATCTTTCTTATTTTCTTCAAACGTTTGAAGTTTTATCTGATCTTTTTGCTTTAAAAAATTTCTCCATTTAAATAGCGAAAATGAAGCTGTTCAAGTTGACTTCAGAAAGCTCTAAATTAGTTTTAAACTTGGAACATCCTATTCATTTAGAGGAAGAATCCAATTATTTTATCGGTTTAAGCGGATTTTATTCTGACAATTTTGAAATAAATATTAGTGAAAGTTCTCCTTATTGTATAGGATTTAGTGAGAAGAACATAACAAAATATTATGGTTTAAACAAAGGATATTACACTTTCGATCAAATAAAAAATTCCCTTAAAAATTATCTGAAAACATTCAAACAATCAGATAAATCTTTAAACTTTGACGAAAACAAGTTTGAAATGCAAAAAAATTATCTCTCTAATAAAATTCAAATAAAATCACCAGTAAGAATAATGTTTTCAGCAATTATAGTAGATTTATTAGGGTTTGTTCAAGAAACTATTGAGCCAAATCAGGTATATTTAGGAAATAAAACGCCAAAATTTAGACCGTTTGATGTAATTGAAGTACATTGTAATCTCGTTGAACCTAGTTTTGAAAATCATACCGAACATTTACACAAAGAATCTGAAATTTTGTACACTTTTTTTCCAAATGTTGCTTATGTGATCCAAAATCAGTGAAAAACCGAATGAAATCGATTATATTCTTATTAGAAAAAATATTAAAAGAATTCAAAAAATCGTTCTAAACTATACAAGACTCTGAGGGAAATTTATTAAATAATGAGAGTAAAACAACAATATATTTAAGATTGTCGAAAGAATGATGAAGCAACGGACATGAATCAAGGGGGAACGAATCGTTCTTACCTTCAAACTTTTAAAACAATACTGTTTTCATTAATGAATCTGGTCTTTATACTGAAATAAAAATTACTAGTTAAAAATTTTTCTATCTAAATGGAGTCACTTGTAGGCCTACTCAATAATCAACTCAAATTCAATAACACAAATATCTTAACGATTGTAGACGAAAACAACATGATCTGGTTTAAGGCTAAAGATGTTGCAAAAATTCTAGAATATGAAAATACTATGCAAACGATCAGATTAAACGTTGACGAAGATGATAAATTAACGTTTAAAGACATGAATCAAGGGGAGCTATTGAATAGCTTACCTTCAAACTTTCAAAACAACACTGTTTTCGTTAATGAATCTGGACTTTATTCTTTAATTTTGAGATCGCATAAATCAGAAGCGAAATTGTTTAAAAATTGGGTTACAAAAGAAGTTTTGCCAAGTATTCGTAAATTTGGTGAGTACAAACTCAAAAACGAAAATAAGCAGTTAAAAGATGAAATAAAACAGTTACAAATTAAAGATGAAAATAAAAACGCAAATAATTGCAAAACAAAGTGTAAAAATTGACTTAATGAAACCAGACCTTGTTTGTAAAGATTTTGCTAAGAAAAAACACCATGTTTTTGTATTAATTAAGAAGAATCACATGTGGGAATATCCTTATTACGTTATCAGAGCTCAAAAGAGAGAAATACCGAAAAGATTGAAAGAACTTGAAATTGATTACCCAGAAATGGAAATTTTATTAAGACATGGAGATCCAAATAGTATAAATCTCTACAACCAAATGAAAGAATCTTTGAATATTTTATACAACGGAAATCATTTTACTACAAATATGGCAGAATCTCGACTGATTTATAGAATATCTAAATTACACGATGAAAATGTTTCTAAATTTTACTAAAAACTCTCGATTTATTATATTTTGTTTGTAAATGTTTAGCATAACTAGGTAACCAATATATAGAATTTTTTTTTCATATTCACAAGGCGTTTCGTTTTTATAACTTTCGCTGAAAATTTTTTTAGCACAATCTTTGCAAAAAGCATCTTTTTTATCTTTACTATACTGCCAGTTATTAAATTCAGAAATATTTTTAATTTTCTTTACAAAAGTAACACTTTTTTTCTTCTAAAGTTAATTTGTCCATTTTATCATATAATTCCTTACAATAACAGTCTTTTCTATTCTTTTCCTCATAAAATTCTTGACACTTTGTACATTTCTTTTGAGACTCCATTTATATAGAAAAAATTATTACACGATGAAAATGTTACTAAATTTTATTAAACTCTCGAATTATGATATTTTGTCTGTAAATGTTTTTGAAGATAAGGTAACCATTGAATGATTCGTCCACACTCGCAAAGAGTCGGTTTCTTTTGACTTTTTCGTTGAATTCTTATAGCACAATCTTTACAATGTGTATGTTTTTTATCTCTACTATAATGCCAATCGTAAAATTGGGAAATATCCTTAATTTCTTTACAAACGCAACATTTTTTCTCTTCTAACGTTAATTTTTCTATTTTATCGTATAATTCTCTCTCATATTTACTACGACAAAACTTTACACATAGACTCTATTCCTCCTTTTTTAGACTTATTTTTATGAAATTCTTCAAAATATTTATATTCTTGACAAATTGTACACTTGTTTTGAGCCTCCATTTATATAGAAAAAATTACAGCTTTGACTTTCTCAATTCATATTCATAAAACTTTCCAGTTATTTCTTCATTATTTAAATCTTTTATACTATAAGTTACAGGATCTGTGTTATTAATTTGATAAATCACAAAGATTTCTCTTGACCAATTGTTCTTATATTTGTTTGAAAATGTTTGTTTTTTACTAACAATTCTTACATGTTCATTGACTTTAAATTTAGTTTTCGTGTGAATTTCTGGTGGAACATACTTGAAAACGGTCTCTAATAACTCCTTTTCTGCATCTTTATCTACGACTTTGGGCTTCATTTTTGATTGTGCTGTGAACTGTATCGTTATAATTGTTTACGATTTTTTGAAGAATATCGATCCATTTAAAGTTTTTATTAATCTCAAAAATTACTTTCATTCTCTCATTTTGAGTTCTGTTATATCTCTCTACAATACTTGATTTCTCTTCGTTTTCAGTATGATAAATCTTGATGTCGTATTTTCTCAAAACATCTTTAAATTCTTTATTTTTTAAACTCTAAAACCCTTATCTGTATGAAGTAGGTTTTGGAGGTTTGTGATTGATCCTTATGGCATCTTTTACTATATCTTCGAAAGCTTTTGAAACATCCTTGCCGTTTTTTTCTTTTGATAGCTCTTGACCAAGCATATTTTGAGAAAGTATCAATAACATTTAACATATACTTAAATCCATCATTTTGATCTGAATAATTAGACATTATAACTAAATCTGCTGCCCATAAATCGTCAATTCCTAAAGTTATAATTTTTCTCTTTTTAAACTTTTTTCGTACTGGTGCATGAATTTCTCTAGCTTCAATCTCGATTTCTTCCTTATTCTCAGATTCTTTCTTTACTTGTTTTTCATAAGGATTCTTTATAAATTTACTCTTATTTGTCTTACATTTTGAACATTTTGCTGCAATTCTATACAATCCGTTTTGAGTTTGAACAATCTTAGAATCTATATTTTTCGTTTTCTTTTTACACTTGTGACAGTGAATTAAATCATCTTCCATTTATATATCAAAGTTTCCAACTTTGTTTAAACTCTTCTAAAATATCTGTTTTATATCCATAAGGTACTGTATCGATCTTATTTTCTAGGACAATTCTCTTATCATCTTTAGCGTTCAGTGCCAGCTTGTTTATGGTAACTGTGTACAACTCATGTTTGTAGCTTTTGATTACTGTCATCTCTCTAAATTCTTCTTTATCTTCGAACAAACATTTCTTCAAGTTTTCGATATTTATTGTTTTATTTACAACGCTTCTCTTAATCCCTTTGCATCTTACTGGATTTTTGTCTAGATATTTGTACGAGTACATTTTCGATCTCAATCCACAAAATTCTTCTAAAACTTCGCTATTTAACTCATCTTTAAATTTCCCTATTACCTTCTTATTTTTAGTAGTGAAAACATTCGTGATCTTTTGGATAATCACTTGTATCAAAGTCATCTATATTTTCTTTAATAATTTTAAAAGGATCTCGTTTCAATTCTAGGAAATAACTGTCTGTATCCATGTAACACAGATTCAAATCTGGGTCAAACTTCTTTAATTTATCGTAATAAAACTCATACATTAACAATTTTGATAGGTCAAGAACTGAAAATCCTATGTAGATCGGTTTGTTAAATTTAACCTTTTGTTTGAACATGTGACTCGCTATACAGTTGTCGTCAAAGATATTAAAGCATTTGAAATTTGTTTTCTTAGCTTGTTTCATTGAAAATTCTTCATTTCCTAGTTTGATATCACATCAATTTCGCACATTTTCCATAGATTTTCCAAAAACTGAGTTGTTCATCAGCTTGTAAAAATCTTTCTCAAAGTCACTTGTAGCTTTGGTTCTCATGTTTGTGTTAAAATCAATGTACTTTTTCATAAAAGGCTTCTGATCAAATGCAATAACTCTATTCACATGTTTCAAAATCATACCTTGTTCCAGATAGAATTTCAAATTTCTTGAATGAACAACGTATTCAGTTTTATCCAGTAAAGTTGTGCAAAGTTTGTTTTTATAATGTTCGGGAGCAAGAGGTAAATCCTTGTGATGTTCATGTAAATTTGTTGGATATCCTAGATCAACTTCGAGAATATAGCCATAATCTTCGTCGCCAGTGAGTTCTAAAATTGTTTCTTGCCACTCTTCTTTTGTATATGTTTTCGGGTTCATCCACTTGATTTCGTTATATGGTAAATTTTGCATAAGCCCGTAACCATAAAGGTTATTGGCATCGACGTACAACAGATAGTTTTCAGGCTTTGATTCATCAAAAATCTTTCAAATATTTGTTATTTGCTTTAACATATCGTTTAATACATTGAGAAATGCCTCCGCGAATACCTTTTTCAATCATAAAATACATGTTATAATCGTTAATTAGCTGAAGCTCAATTTTCGTTAATTTTAACATAGCGTCCCATGCGAGACTTGGAGCAGTCAGATAATGTGCTGGATCGAGTTTGTAACAATTTAGACAAATGTTTCTGAAGTTTTCGAATATATCAGCGAGCAATAATACATCTTGGATATTGTACAAATCAGAGTAATTTCCAAGATTTTTCTCTTTTAATTTGTTCCAAACGCTCAAATAGTGTTGATAATCTTTCTCAGATATGCTCTCCGTCTGTCAAAAGTGAATAGAAATCTTGAATTTTCAGGTCTTCTGTGTAATCAAGTTTTTCAATACTATCGATAAATTCGTAAGGAAATATGCCTTTTCCAGATAGAATTTTAAAGATTTCTTCTTCGTCATTTGGTTGTCTTTCTAGAATTGCGTTCAGACCATCTTGTATAAAATGATTTGTATGTTTGAAGTCTTCTTTCTCTAGATTTTTTAGCTAACTTTTCTATAGACGAGGCCATGAATCTGAACGTATCTACGAATGAAAACTTGATGAACTTTCTTGGTTTATCATCTTCAAACTCATACCCATATCCTGAATTTACTGAATAATTTATATATTTTTCATCTGTGTTTGCGATCAAATCAACATTTCCATATTGTTTAGCCATCTCTTTTATGTACAAATGAGTATCGTAATTTGACATATTGTGGCAGAAAACGGGAATATTCTGAGGAAATTTCAAATTTAGATTACAAATTCTATGAGCTGCTCCTCGAAACTTTCCAGTCAAATGACAATGATCTCTTACTTTATTATAACTCTTATCTTTCCAACTATCAGGAGTAAAACCATACTGAATTGACTCAACATCATAAGCAGACCATTCGCAAATATGACAAACGTTTGCATTTTGGTATGAAATTTCTTCTTCTTCAGTCAATTTCATAGGTTTTTTGTTCTTAGAATTATATTTTGTAGCTATGTATTTTGATATTTTATTGAGTTCTTCAAACAATTTTGCAGGAACATTTGGCAAATCTTCTTCATTTTTTTGCTCGATAACATATCGGCTTGTTACATACGATTGGTCACATTCGACACTAAATATAGAGTAAAACCATAAGGAATGTGCTTCTGAATCTTGGTTGTAGTCGATCTTTGCGGATTGTTCTTTTTTTCGGAATTTTTTTCTAATATGCTCTCAAAATCCATATAAATAACGTACGGATGGCTAAACTTCTTTTGATAATTAGTAAATTTAGTTGTTTGACCTGGAAATGGCATAATAGGTTTGCATACTTCATGTTGCTTGCAAATTTCTAAATGATCTGCTAAATCTCCAGATTTGTAGAAATGGCTTAAACATCTTCTACATAGCAATTTTTTATGTTCGTGTTTAGATAACTGAAAACTTTACTAATCTATTTAAATCTGTTATCAACACATAATGAGATTTGTCTTCTTGTTTTAACATACAATAAATCGATTTCTAACTCGGCATTATAAACTTCGGACATTTGTAATGGAACAATGTTGAGTTTTTCGTCATAAGTATAGATATTTATAGACATTTTTGGATATTTGTACTTGGAATTGGAGCTGCGTTTCTCAAATAATTGTATATCTTTTAAAGACATTGGATACTCAAAGCCCGAAAATATCTCGTCATTTACAAATTTCTCGTATTGCTTTGCTCTGTCAGCATTCTTTTCGGGTTTTCCAATAGCACATCGGATAGAATAAACAAAACAGAAAATCATCTTTATTTTTGATATTTACACAAGCTTTCTTTACCTTGATCTCTTGTGGTAAATCGATATATGATCCTGCGTTCATAAATTCGTGTTTATTAAGGCTCAAAACTAATTGTTTACAACTTTTAAATGTCCATCCAGAACCTCTATTTGGATGATTTGTCTGTTCTCGATGTGTTAATTTATTAAATTGCTTAGTAATAAAGTCGTTTACGTCAAATATTTCGTCTGATTTTATAGTAAAATACATTGGGCAAGTTTGTGGTTCACCGTTTACTAAAGTTCGTTCATATTCACATTCCAAAGAGAGATATCCTTTCATATTTTTAAAATTCTCTTGAAATTTTTCTATTAAACTTTTAATTTTCTGGCCTCATAATTGATAGATATTTGTAAATTGACATGGAATTATCGTTTAAATTTGTTAAAATGTATTGCTTGAAAAGACCGTGTATTGAGGATAAAACTTCAAACATCTATGATATTTTCAGGTTTTTCGTTAAGAGTTTTTGTCAATTTCTTCGATCATTTCAGACTTAGTTTTATCGTTTGTTTCAATGGACAATTTTTCAGCGATTGATTGAATTTTTTCATCATTAAATAAATTGAGATCTTTTTTATCTTCCTTAAAGTTTTTCTTTAATTCACGCAATTTTTCTATATTGTACATCTTTTCATGATCGACAATTTGATTTTCTTTAGCCCATTGTCTTAAAAAATTCAGTTCTTTCTCGTAAATTTCTTTGTTTTTGGCATGGATTTTGGAGCCATAATGTCGATCATAGTTTTTTCTTAAAATTTCTTTTTTGCAAAACGGACATGTTACTTTTTCACCCTCCATTTAAATAAGAAAAATTTCTTAACTAAGGTTTGTAGGAGGCAATTTAAATTCTCTATACTATTTTTTCAATAATTTTAGAATTTAAAAAATTAATGATTTTTACTTGAATTTGACAGAAATCAGCACAATTTCTGGTGAAACAGTGATAGATTCTTCTATTTATTATTTAAAAAATGTGTAAACTAAGACTTAAAATTATTGAAAAAAGTAGTATAGAGAATTTAAATTGCCTCTTACAAACCTTAGTTAAGAAATTTTTCTTATTTAAAATGGATCTACTAAAAGAATTAAATGAGGTTGGTGATTTAAAGATCAAAGAATATAAGAAATTAATGGAATTAGAAGAAAATAAGAAATACAAAATTTTGAATCTGGAGGAAAATGAAAGATAAATTCGGGTTTACAATAATTGCCGAGTTGGAAGATTATAAAGTACACTTACCGAACAGATTTTTGACTGTTTTGGATGAAAAAAAGATTAAAGAATTGAATAAAACATGATAAATTACACTTGGTTGTTACTGGAAAGAAGACTATTAAAGATAAAGACTGTGTTACTATCAATTTTGTAGAGTAGAAGATTTTTCGTTTATTCGTAGCAGACATTTCAAATAGATTGATTTGACAGCTCAAGAAAGTAGAAGCAAACAGCTATAGATTCGGTAATTTTTCATTCGTGAGTTACAGATTCGTTTATTGTCCTTTAAACAGTATTTTCCCTTGATTTTCTGTTGGCTCCGAAAGTGAGCTAGAACCGCCATATACATATCTACTACGGTTCGTATATAAACCCCTAGGGGATACCAACAAATTGAAAGTAAAATGTTTACTACAGGATAGAGAAATTACAACACAATTTCTAGTTTTTCATCTATAACCCCAATTACATATTTACGATTTGAAACCTTTGAGGTTAAGAGAAACTAAGAGAAGTTATTGGAAACACCCCAAAAATTTAAAAGCAGTTTTGAATTCCCTTTAAATGGCTTATTAACTCAGATATACCTAGACCTTTTTAATACCATGAAACCATAAGAAACATCGAAAACAGTCGTTGATTACTATGCTCATGTAATACTAATTTGAATAAGTTTTCGTATTTGTTGTTTTTAGAAGATTAGTGTTACATTTCATTAGACTAAACATACCAATTCCTGCATTATTACTGTTAATTTAATAAAACAATAGCCAGATTTGAGGAGATCAATCAAAGATATTTCTATTACATTTAATTAACCTATATTCAGTAAGTTAGAAGTCGGCATAGTTATTATTGAAGGTACATTGCAGCAGATAATAATTGCAGTAGTATCTCAGTAAGTAGAAAAATGCTATCAAAGTTGATTAAAGTTAGTTCTGATGCCACATAATAATGTACTTATTTTATTTAAATTGATGAAGTAAGGATGATTTGGTTACCTACAATTTATATCCCTCAAATGGAGGTTTTCATTTTCAGACGACAACTAATATAAATGAGCAATTTTATATCGTAATGTGATTGATTAAAAACAATAACTGCGAAAGTATTTTATTATATTAGACAGAGGTTTGCACCTTTTGTAATTCCAATATAGGGTAAAAATTAAGTACTGCTGTATTAAAATGTATGCACTTCGTTGTCTTTTAGTAATTTGTAATGTAATATTTCAGGTAATAATATAAATAAGTGAATATTTCACCATAAAGCATCATTGAGTTGATTAAATAAGCATCTAAGCTTCTGCATACAAGTTATTTAGTAAACACTGTGAATATGCATACTAATTTCATTTGTGAATGAGATATGTAAGAATGCAGCGGCATTCCAGTGACCACTATCAGCGGGGAGCCGACATACCGGCACAACTACAATCTCGGGGCTCTGGCATTCCGCGTTAAATGAGATCCACATTGTGGCATTTTTCTACCCTCAATGCGAGGAGAATCGTGCACCAAACCGTTAGATTTATTTCTTTTAATATTTCGCCTTAGTTCAACTAAATAATAAAGTTCTCTGTACTTTTACAAACAATACCTATATTTAATTTATATTTGAAAACACTACTTTGTACATCTTTATCGTACGTTCGTAAAATATATAAATATATAAAGTCAAATAACTAAATCACTAACTCCCTAATAAGTTTTACGTAACGCAAGAATATTATTCCATAAAAAAGGAAACTTTTCAATTTGATTTTCCTTTTGTTTATCGTAGGTAATTAAACATGCTTTAAAATAGTTTCCTCGCATAAATATAACTTAACAATATATATGATATATACGACCCAATATTCTGACAATAATAGAAGAAACAGAATTATATAAAAAACCCAAACAATGAGCAATACTCATAGGGTAAGATAGGACTAAGACTGGTAATACCCTTGTTATTTTATTAATTTACAACCATTAAAATTATCCTGAAGTATATTGATAAATGCAAATATTTAATATAAGAAAACAAAATGTTTTAAGAAAATATAAAATCTTATTTCGAATATACCTAGATTTAATATATGACTAAAACTAAGAAAATAGACATATATGGCAACCCTCCGCTGTCTGATCGTATTAAAAATGTTTTCTGATGCTGAAATTTAGCAAATCATTTCTTGTAAAAAATTTAAAATTGCATTTGACTTAAATTTAAGAATATATTTTCACGATAGAAAGAAAACTTTAGTCGTTTATTTATGTATGAATAAATTTCCATTTTCTATAAAATTCTTTAAAATGGGTGATCTAGCAGAAACTGTGACCTAATATTTAAAAAGAAAATGTGGGAAGATTCAAGAAGATGGTAAAAAGGTTCTGAAACTATGGAATCACCCCAATTGGGCCTATCTCAGTTGTACGCACGTACAATTATGTATGTATATTTTTCAGCTTTGGCACTGAAAATATCAATGTCCAAAAAGTAAAGTACTCTCTCTCTCTCTCTCTCTCTCTTTCTCTCTCTCTCTCTCTCTCTCCCTCCCTCGTCTAGGTTCCTACAAGTACCTGATGATGAGTTAATTGAATTCAAAAGGTTCATTGTACACACATGCAATTTATCGAAAGTGTTAAAAGGCGTATTATTGTATATTATAAAATTTACCTTTTTTATTGTTTTTAAAGATGTTTTCATTGTCAAGGTCTCTGAAGAGTATTTTAATATAAAATTAACATCAAAACTTTTCTAATAATTAACACTTAAGCGAATATCCATCATTGTAGGATAAAACTGCATCTTCTACTACAATTTTTTTTTTTTGTATTTAGTTTCACAACTGTCCCTTTAGGGATACGGGACCAAATTAGGTTGTTGATGGTTTGTTGTAAAAATAGGTTGCTGTGAATTCAGGCCTTATCTGACAGTCATGTTATTAATAATTCTGGGTTTTTAAGGTCTCAAAAAATAATATATGGTTTTTTTTTGTATAATTTCTGATAAAATAAAATGCATGACATGATCATATTGTTTATTTTTAACTATACCAAACAACGTTTGGAAAAAAATCGCAAAATCTATTCATGCCCATTATTAAATTTATTTGTTTTAATTAAATATGTTTTAGGCACGTAATGCTATGTACATATATCACTGGAGAAATAAAGAATTGGAGAATAAAATACCATAAAAATATAAATTTGTTTTCTTTCTGAAATGTGTTTGTTAGGAATAACAAAAGTATGCACTGCATATTTATTTAAAATCACCTACATTTCCCATTCACGTTACAAAAGTACTAGATAGCTCGAGGTGGTCCAATCACTTCCAGTTCGATATTTCCAAGTTTATGTAAGCGATGGTGACGTCAGACAGGTAGGCAGAGGCGCTGGATATCACGTGTCTCAAGGTGGTCTGTTGATCTGTCACTGAGAAGTCCAGTTAGGTATTTCCAAGTTTGTGTAAGTATGATGGTGACATCAGACAGGCAGGCAGGCCCGTTGTATAAGACGTGTCTCGAGGTGGTCTGCTGACCTGTCACTGAGAAGTCCAGTTCGGTATTTCCAAGTTTATGTAAGCGATAGTGACATCAGACAGGTAGGCAGGCCCGTTGTATATGACGTGTCTCGAGCTGGTCTGCTGACCTGTCACTGAGAAGTCCAGTTCGGTATTTCTAACAATGTGTAAGTATGATGGTGACATCAGACAGGCAGGCAGGCCCGTTGTATAAGACGTGTCTCGAGGTGGTTTGTTGACCTGTCACTGAGAACTCCAGTTCGGTATTTCCAACTATGTTTAGTATAATGGTGACGTCTGACAGGTAGGCAGGCCCGTTGTATCAGACGTGTCTTGAGGTGGACTGTTGACCTGTCACTGAGAAGTACAGTTCGGTATTTCTAACAATGTGTAAGTATGATGGTGACATCAGACAGGCAGGCAGGCCCGTTGTATATGACGTGTCTCGAGCTGGTCTGCTGACCTGTCACTGAGAAGTCCAGTTCGGTATTTCTAACAATGTGTAAGTATGATGGTGACATCAGACAGGCAGGCAGGCCCGTTGTATAAGACGTGTCTCGAGGTGGTTTGTTGACCTGTCACTGAGAACTCCAGTTCGGTATTTCCAACTATGTTTAGTGTAAGCGATGGTGACGTCTGACAGGTAGGCAGGCCCGTTGTATCAGACGTGTCTTGAGGTGGACTGTTGACCTGTCACTGAGAAGTACAGTTCGGTATTTCCAAGTTTGTGTAAGCGATAGTGACATCAGACAGGTAGGCACGTGCGCTGCATATGACGTGTCTCAAGGTGGTCTGTTTACCTGTCACTGAGTACTCTAGTTCGATATTTCCAAGTTTGTGTAAGCGATGGTGATGTCATACAAGTAGACATGTGCGCTGTAAATGAGGTGTCTCGAGGTGGTCACTGAGAACTCCAGTTCAGTATTTCCAACTATGTGTAAGTATGATGGTGACGTCAGGCAGGTAGGCAAGGGGTCGCTGCATATGACGTGTCTCAAGGTGGTCTGCTGACCTGTCACTGAGAACTCTAGTTCGGTATTTCCAACTATGTGTAAGTATGATGGTGACATCAGACAGGTAGGCAGGCCCGTTGTATAAGACGTGTCTCGAGGTGGTCTGCTGACCTGTCACTGAAAACTCCAGTTCGGTATTTCCAAATATGTGTTAAGTATGATGGTGACATCAGACAGGTAGGCAGGCCCGTTGTATAAGACGTGTCTCGAGGTGGTCTGCTGACCTGTCACTGAGTACTCTAGTTCGATATTTCCAAGTTTGTGTAAGCGATGGTGATGTCATACAAGTAGACATGTTCGCTGTAAATGAGGTGTCTCGAGGTGGTCTGCTGACCTGTCACTGAGAACTCCTGTTCGATATTTTCCAAGTTTGTGTAAGCGATGGTGACGTCATACAAGTTGAAATGTGCGCTGTAAATGAGGTGTCTCGAGATGGTCTGCTGACCTGTCACTGAGAACTCCTGTTCGATATTTCGAAGTTTGTGTAAGCGATGGTGACGTCATACAAGATGAAATGTGCGCTGTAAATGAGGTGTCTCGAGGAGGTCTGCTGACCTGTCACTGAACACTCTAGTTCGATATTTCCAAGTTTGTGTAAGCGATGGTGACGTCATACAAAGAGACATGTGCGCTGTAAATGAGGTGTCTCAAGGTGGTCTGATGACCTGGCACTGAGAACTCTAGTTCGGTATTTCCAACTATGTGTAAGTATGATGGTGACATCAGACAGGTAGGCAGGCCCGTTGTATAAGACGTGTCTCGAGGTGGTCTGCTGACCTGTCACTGAGAACTCTAGTTCGGTATTTCCAACTATGTGTAAGTATGATGGTGACATCAGACAGGTAGGCAGGCCCGTTGTATAAGACGTGTCTCGAGGTGGTCTGCTGAACTGTCCCTAAAAAGTCCAGTTCGGTATTTCCAAGTTTGTGTAAGTATGATGGTGACGTCAGACAGGTAGGCAGGGGCGCTGCATATGACGTGTCTCAAGGTGGTCTGCTGACCTGTCACTGAGTACTCTAGTTCGATATTTCCAAGTTTGTGTAAGCGATGGTGATGTCATACAAGTAGACATGTGCGCTGTAAATGAGGTGTCTCGAGGTGGTCTGCTGACCTGTCACTGAGAACTCCTGTTCAATATTTCCAAGTTTGTGTAAGCGATGGTGACGTCATACAAGGTGAAATGTGCGCTGTAAATGAGGTGTCTCGAGGTGGTCTGCTGACCTGTCACTGAGAACTCCTGTTCGATATTTTCGAAGTTTGTGTAAGCGATGGTGACGTCATACAAGTTGAAATGTGCGCTGTAAATGAGGTGTCTCGAGGAGGTCTGCTGACCTGTCACTGAACACTCTAGTTCGATATTTCCAAGTTTGTGTAAGCGATGGTGACGTCATACAAAGAGACATGTGCGCTGTAAATGAGGTGTCTCAAGGTGGTCTGATGACCTGGCACTGAGAACTCCAGTTCGGTATTTTCCAACTATGTTTTATTTTATTCTAATGCACAATGGAGAGCCTCGGTACAGTAACTAATTGAGCGCTCCTGTGATAGAAATGATCATTTACCCGGGGATCGAAATATAAACACATTCTCGGAAACAATAAGTTCAATGTTATCAAAAACGTATAAATATCTTCAAGACTTTTGTGGAAAATAAACAACATCTCTAGAGCTTTAAGTAAATATTTAGCTCAAAGAATAATATATTGCAGTATTTCTAATCTTTTGGTGGTATGGGTACTATATTGCCTTTAAATTTAGTTTCAGCAGATCTCAAATAGTTTTGTTACCAGCGAACAGACTTCATTCAATGAGATATAAAACAGTAGGTACATACATGAATTTAAACTTTAAATGGTTTTATATGGTACACGTATTTAGCAAATTCGAAGGTGAGGAAAATGGGGGACAGATTATTATTTTTGCCTTGTACTTTTTAAAAATATAATAACCAACCAAAGTATTAATTATAACAGTTGGGATTTAAAAACCAGAAATTCATTCTTAAACTTGAACTGGTTGGAAAAATTATGTGTTTTAAAATGTAAATTTTTGCCGTATAGATTTTAAGAAATTCAATATAAGGAATTGGATACCTATTAGGTTGATAATGCAATAAAATTATTTTATTGGAAAAAATGGTAATTAAAACTACATTTAAAACTCCTTTAGAAAGTGTACGCTATTATAATATGTCAAGGATACGCTACTAAATGGATAGTGTTGTCACAGTGAGGGTCAAGAAGATATATGACAGTGGGTTCAGTTAGTCCTTCACACTGACGGCTAGATTGGATCCTTGGCCAGCCGATAATGAATGGTGTGTCCTTAACCTCAGACTTGAAAGGTCAACCTTGAAAATTTGATTGTAATTTAAAATTGTTAACATAAACTCTTAGCATGTAACTGTAAATGTATATATCCTTCAGGATAACATTGACTAAATAAATTAATGTAAGGGATTTTTAGTATCTCTTTATAAGAAATTATTGGATGACTTAATCCTATATTTGAGGTCAACTTTGAACGCAATGAATCGGCAAATGCTTGACATCAATTTGCTTAAAGTATGTTTTCTGAGAATCCTAAAACTGGAGATGGGACTGTTCTAGGAAAGAGTAACTATATATTCATACACTATACTGTCAATACTCAAAAAAATACTTGGACGTTTCAGAAAATATATAAACTGTATTGAAAGTGCGTAATAATGCTTGGCTACATGGCTCTGAAACAGTCAACACTGCTTTTATTAATTGCAATTTTAATAATACTGAATTACTTGAAGCATTAAAATAAGTAGTATAACCCTAGAAAAAAATTATATTAATCTACAATTTTAATTAATCGTACAAAAACCGAAAGTCAGTACGTGTTAATTGTGCGAAATTTTTCTAAATAATGAGAAAATACAAATAAACTTGAAAATTGCATGCTAAATGAATCAATCATATGAAATGATTTGGGCATTTCATGTGAAGTGGGAATACCAAATCTGATTATTTAAAAAGTAGTTCTCAGTGTATATCTTTAAGTACACTCTTTACACAAAACTTAACCTCAAACTAAAGCAAATGAACATTTACAGAACTAAAATTCTAAAGAAAACCAATACTAATGAAAAGTGCAATGTTTTGTATAAAATGTGGAATCATAGGATACTTATAGTTTTATGAATATTTAATATGAATAGAGATTTCTTTAGAACTATATCCCTTACCATATTACTTAAATAGCAGAAGAAATTTAATTATTTTACGGGATTTCAAGAATGCTAATGAATATTCAACTAAGCTTATTGAAATCCCTGATGAAATACTCCTGATTAACCTCACATAAGTACTTCCATGTTTCTTACGTCTATTATATAATAAATTTATTTCTTAGATTTATATTTTATATTTATAGTAAGGAATTTTTAATATTATTCGTTGTACGCTTTAAACTATATAGAGCAAATATTTAACTTCCGTGTATAATTGTGATACGAGATAATATTGTTAAACTATCCTTGTTTTATACTCTTGTTAGTATCTTTAGACTATATAATTTTTGATCATATCTTTAAAACCTGTATTGTGCTATTTACCATTGCTAAAACCATTTTTTGATGAAAACTGGTTATATGTGTATGTAGTATATTGGTTTGATATTTGTTATGGTCTACTAATTTAAAACACTATAACTCGTTTATATATTGGGCCGTTTGTATTACAGTTATTCCTGCATATTTACCTACTTAGAGGTAGAGTTTACATCTTTATCTTTAAGATAATTTAGAATGTTTTTGGAACAGCTACACCTCCGAAAATTTTATGCAAGGTTCTATTGATAAAAACGTTGCAAAATCGACGATGCATTTTCACGCCAAGCTATTAAATTCTATTAATTCTATGTACATTCTTCATGAGTACTTACTGTATTTGCATGCCCTCAATATTTTGAACTATTTCTCGACATAACTGATATTTAAAGTGCTAAAATATATTTAAATTCCGTTGGTGTAAGTGATAAAATAAAATATTATAAGTTTTACACATTGATACATGTTCAAAGTTGTGACAGTCAACAGTGTTAAGCATCACACTCCTGTCTTGTCACTTAAGGACTGAAGCTCCGAGGATACGAACACATGGTAGCACGCAAGATAACCAGGTCAAGCAACGTCGAGCGTGGCTGCTGCTATGATATGTGACCGCTGAGTGATCCTGTCCTTGCAAGTAGCTCGTCTGCCCGGCCGTTGGTGGTGGTTCGGAATTCACCTTTAAGCCGTTGGTCCCCAGGTTAAGTGTTAGAGGGCTTCTTAGCCCTAACTATTACTGGTAAAATGAGAAATCTTTACTTTACTTTACATGTAACCTGTTGTAACAGGATACACGTTACCATTGGCAAGTATCACATAAAGATATATTTTGATGATGCAACGATTTAATTGAGACCACAATATTATATATATAATATATATATATATATATATATATATATATATATATCTAATTACACACCAAGTTAAGTTGTATCATAATCATAAAAATAAGGATATTATATTTTACTAAAGTATAATTGGTTTTAGGGTTTCTTTTGTTGACAATACTTTATTCAATGTAAATACTAGTATTAAATATAACGTTTTAAAATCGTTACTAGTCTAATTTTGTAAGTTAACGTAGTTAAAAATTATAGATTTTTCAATTTATTTTAATGTTTCTATACAAAATATTTTATTACGATGACTTATGATGAATCAGTTTTGAGTGAAGATTTAAAACTGTAGATACGGTCCAGAATACCTTAAACTTACATATTTTATATATACTTATTTAATACACATAAGTTTATTGCAACCACAAAATGTGAAATTCTAGAAATCAGTCATGAAAGTCATCCAACAGACTAGTGTATGTTACCAAACTTTGATGGATTATAAAACGTGGCTGGGTTACAATTGCATCTTCACATAACTAAGCCATCACCACACATCAGCGGAAGTACTCTTTGCACATTTACTGCTCCTCTGTTAAATTTTAATTATGCTTTGTTACCCTATACCCACACAAATAATTTTGTATGAAAGAAATTGGTAGGTTTTTAACCCTAGTTATCTGTATATGTTATTTATATATGCGTGTATTTTAGCCAAAGTATCATCCACAACCTGAAGATCTTATGTGTCTTAGATAAACTGTAACGATGCCAGAGCTGAGTCAAAATTAAACGTGTAGACCCCAAATCAACTAAACCTTAAATTATGTTGTATTCTAGATTTATGTAGCTGCAGCCTCACGATATCGGCTGCCAGACATATATTGTAGCTGTACTGTGGTTGAATGATAAAGTGAACGTGTAGAATCCAAAACCTCACCTGCCTCCTCTCATTTATATTCTGCACGGCTGTATCTTTTTGTAACCGTGTTTTTAGTTTATGTTGTTTTTCTGTTTAGTATTTTCAAATTTAATAATACAGTATTTGGAATGACGAAAATTCCATATAAGAGAAATGGTAGGGGTTTACAAATTTTCAATAATAATTTGAAATAGAATGGATATAATAGTGTGTACAATTCATTTTGAATAAAAGTACCTTGTTAAGCAGCGAATTTGAATTATAAGAACTTATTACCAATAACCTAACTAATAGTGAATTTGAAAATTTCGTATCTATCGCAATAAAAGTTTGAATTGCAATTTTTTTATTTTTTAACACTACGGATAGTATCTACTGTTTTTTTTGCTGTCTATACGTACAACCTTGGCCTTATTTGGTAAATTGGTTATAAAATCAATCTTTCTACTCTACTCGTAATCTTTCAGTAGACGCCCTGCTGATCCTCTACAAAGCACTTGTTCGTCCTCTCCTGGAATACAACTCTTCCATCTGGTCACCTTCCCAAGAAGGACTCAAAACACAACTTGAAAGAGTTCAGCATCGTCTTGTCAGAACAGCTGGGTTCAGAGATGGCCACCACTACATGAATGTTCCAATTGCTGGTTATCAACTACAGCATGGCCTTGCTCCTCTTGAGGCTCGTAGAAAGATAACATGATCTTATCTTCTCCACAAGATTATCATCGGAAGCATTGATTGCCCGCAACTACTCAACAAAATCTACTTCCATGTTCCTGGGCATACGAGACTGCGAGACACCTTTGCAAGACTGTACTATTCAACGACCTACCAACAACAGAGTACGATACCTCGACTTCTAAGCAGCGGAAATGAGATGGGACATCTTGTTGACTTCTTCGCCACCAGCCCTGCTAGATTTCGAGAAGAAATCATCAAATTAGTATATGGCACTCTATAATTCTGTTTCAACTATACCTTTTTTCCTGTTTTTACTCGCCTTTTTTTAGTAGTACTTTGTTATATATTATAGTCTTTGCATTTAAATTGTTCGATATTGTTGTTGTATTTATAGTTTATTGATTATTTCATGTACCTGTTCTTGTTGATCTTGTTTAATCAACCCTGTTTTGCTTGACTCTCTGTGCATCTTAAATCTCCAAACTTTTCTTGTTATATTGTCAAATGGTTACCTGTTGTTGTTATTGAATTATTTTTATCTATTGCTTTAGTCGTTATCAAGTTATTGTTATCCAATTGTATCAGTTGTTGTATTCGCTTGTTGCACTCTTATTCTATATTGTTATGGTATTTTACTATGTAATGGTATTGTAAAAGTGGCGATTGCCGTGGAAATAAATAAATGAAATGAAAAAAATCACAAATTTGCAAACATTTTAAACCAATGTAACTAATTTAAATAAAATTATATGAAAAATTAACAAATATTGGTACCAAGTAAAAAAAAACACCCTGTTAATAGAATATGAGTATATGAATTGCTATCATGTTAAAAGTAATATATAAGTTTTTTTTTTAATATACGTATTGTTCATTAATAGATGAACGATATTTCAGAAATTATATTATTTTTAGGTTATGGATAAGTTTAATGAGTTATCATATAGATAATTCCATCCGCTGAAAAATTAACTCATGTGAGACCAAACATACACCAACTAATGTTACAAAAAGGTTTACTATTGTATATATATATATATATATATATATATATATATATATATATATATTATATATATATATATATATCAAACACTTTTCGAGGCTACATCTCTAATAAGTAAATACTATGCTAAGCTCCATGAGAGAAGATTTAATATCCAGTCACGGTACCTGTGTAATATATCTGAGACACTCTAAATCTTAGGAACGCAGTTCTGCAAGTGAGGATACCATGCGATAAGATTTAATATCCAGTCACGGCACCTGTGTAATATATCTGAGACACTCTAAATCTTAGGAACGCAGTTCTGCAAGTGAGGATACCATGCGATAAGATTTAATATCCAGTCACGGTACCTGTGTAATATATCTGAGACACTCTAAAATCTTAGGAACGCAGTTCTGCAAGTGAGGATACCATGCGATAAGATTTAATATCCAGTCACGGCACCTTGTAATATCTCTGAGACACGTACGATACTAACGTGTGTATGATCGATCGCATTTTGAATTTAAAAAGAGATTTTGGTTTGTGGTATATAGAGGCAGAATAATGTCAACATTTTCAAACTTTTGAATGCTGGTTTGCACGACTCGCTCTTTTGCAGTTTTGCGATTGTTTGGACTGCTTATTTCATGAATGAAAACTTGAAAAGTTTTCTGTTTGAGCAACCTCCCCACAAAACCAATCTATAAGAGAGGATTGTGTAGGTAAGCTCGTAATATGCCACCATCAGACCAAGCATCCAAGTATCTTAATTATTTGGGTTAATTGGATAGATTAAAGGAAGAATAGGATGATACAACAAAAGATTAAGAAAACTCTAAGAATAAATAAAGAAGAAGAATACTCAATGTAATATTTTTACAGATGCTGGTGAGTTTTGCAAAAAATAACAAAAGAGAGATAAAGAATAAATTTGGTTAAATGGAATGAGTAAGGTATTCAGTACTTCCATTGACAAACAAAGAACAGGTAGCATCACTAGGAAACTGCAATTGAGTTTAAAGCAAAGTATAATATAGTTAAAATACTACAAATAATTGTTGTGGAACTAAAAACAAGTACACATATGGATCAAAGCCTGGACTTTAAAATATACCATAGGCCATTATGGTTGAGATAACTAGAAAGGCTGATTGTCTTATATGAAGAGTCGGGAGAATATAAATCAGACGGTATAAAATAATTCCAAAAATAACTAAACTTTGTGTATTTGGATGTTTTTGTTAAAGAGAGGCCCATTTCTTTAATCTCTTCGTTGCCCTCAGCTTAATTAACCTCTTAAAGGACATTATGAAACATTAAGGAGAAGATTCTACTACAGAACAATCAGAAACGGTACAAACGGGTAGTTATTTAATGAAACGATACAAACTGATGCGGTCATCAATGGGATTTAAACCTTCGAGATGACAAACTTGGGTCACAGTCTGCGCTTTTGACCATGCGGAAACCGACACACCCAAAAACCGTTGTCTTTGTTGTCTTTTAGTTTGTTTTCTTCTATTTCTTCGAAACGAATAAACATTTGTTTGTTACAATTTAATGAAAGGTAGAGAAACCAATCACTAACCATTTCTGAATAAATAAATATATAAAATATATAATCCACGTGAAAACTCAAGTCTTAATGTATGAATAATGGATGATTCATAGATATAAATTGGCGACATCTCACATAGACGTATAGAAAGTGCATGGAATGTGATCTTACATCACTGTAAACCATTACAAGAGCTTTGTTGTGCTGTAGGGGAAAGTGCCATTACGTAAACATGCAGGGATAATGTAGGCTATGTAATACATCTAGAGGATCAAATGGCATACAAGTATACTTTAGCGTGTCTTTGCGGCACTGTATAAGACATGGATATGTGTGTGCACTTTCTCCACACGTATCTTATTATTGTAAATGCTTCAATTGAATAACTACGACTGAGGCTTTTTTACGACGATTATTTTATAATCTGACTAGCATAAAGTAATTTAACTGACGATCTTACAGAAATAAATTAAATATTGCACCTGAAAATTACAAATAACCAATATAGCTTAATTATTGTACATAATTTTGTTGTTAAAACAATGTTTCAAATTTACGAATAAGAAATTACAGTTCCTACCTCTTACATGTATCAGACATATATGAAAAAAGGTTATGAATAAGTTTTCAGAAGTAATCAATTGAATTGAATGTTTTTGCAAATTAAGAAATAATTTTAAAATAATCAAATATCATAAAGTTGTGTAAATAACAAAAACTAATAGGTTGTATACAAAACTTTTTTGCAAGAATTAGTGCAGAAAATTTATGTTTAAACCAGTGACAAACTGAGCTCAATAAATGTTTCAAAAATAAAAATGCGTTAGAAAAATTTGTTTACCAATTACATAATGTTTGATCGTCAAAGAAAAAAATTTGAAAATTACAAAATATAAATAGAAACTTTTCAATCAAATATTAAAAGATTCATTGTAAAAAATGCTGCAATAAAATTCTAAAGTAAAATTTGGTCACAGTTTCTGGATTCAGGAGAACAAAAGCGTTGGATGTGATGTGGAAAGAGAGTTTCGTTTCAAATATACACATACACACATTCATAGACACACACATTTTGATATCCCTTCGCATTCTACACATCTGCTTTCTACGTTTTTTTTTTATGAAGAGTTCCAAAAATGAAAATGTTGATAAATTCGTCTGTTACATACCATGAAATTTGCACACAAAATGTTTATAAAATGAATATGTGTTTAGATAACATTTTTAATATAAATCAGGAAGGCGTAATTTAGTTTGAAAATATTTAAATAAGAGATAGATATTAGCTTAAATTTTACCATTATTCCATGGGTTAAATGGTTTTAAAAGTTAAATAAATTGAAGTGACTAAAATAAAAATATACAACATATTCTATGGTTTATATTCTTTGCAAGGTACAACGTACTATTTTAAGTTAACACTCAATATTTTAGTCATTGAGTCACTGCAGTATCCTCACATTATATTTTTACTTATGTGGCCAGAACATTGTAGTAAATGCAATGAGGTTCAAATTCTTATATGCTTAATCGTTGGTTCTCGTTTTTACCTTTACATATTGTGGTCTCTTCCAGACTTTCCGCGGTCTATTGA
This sequence comes from Homalodisca vitripennis, assembly GCF_021130785.1. Classification (NCBI taxonomy): domain Eukaryota; kingdom Metazoa; phylum Arthropoda; class Insecta; order Hemiptera; family Cicadellidae; genus Homalodisca; species Homalodisca vitripennis. The sequence goes on along the minus strand of NW_025777165.1, from coordinate 1,049 downwards.
AACTGAAACTAATTATAATAGCCTGGTGATATTTGGTGTAGGAAAAAGTCAAGAAATGGTTTATTTTAAGCAAGAATTTCCACTGTAGTGCTAATGATTGAATTTCGCTATGAATTTATGGTTTACGACTAAATTTAAACTAATATTTTGGACTGGTCCAATTCTGTAAAATCGGTCAAAATCTGTTGAACATCATAATTTTACGATTCACTCTGTAGTATTATTGACGTCTTCATGGTTCAATTTATGCCGCATAGTTTTTCGATATTGGTGATTCATTGCAGTAACGTAATAAAAGGGGAATATATTTAATGCATATAAAAAATATATTGCATTTGTCTAAACTCTTAGACCTGAAGTACTTCTAAAACGATAACCATAACCTTTATAATATAGAATCTTGGAGCAAGCATTGGAAAAAAGGTTTATATGTTTTACTAATTGTGTTTTATGGAATATAATATGCACATAAGTGGTAAGATACAAAAATTGAGTCTACGTTCTCCATCTCTAATCCAACCCACTGAAAACCTGAAAACCAATTTTAAGAGAGACACCGTTAATATAGATGAGTTATTGACTAACATCAGGTTATCATCTTGGGTTACTACTTACAAAAGTTTAACATTACGATTGCAGTAGAGATATACAGCCTTACTGCAGCTAGAAATGCCTACAATAAAATGAACACTTTATAACTATATCCCTATCTTATAACGGTTCCTTAAACTGAAACCAATAATTTATCTTTTTAACATTATTTTAATTATGCTTACATATAGCATGGCCCAAACATAGACTTTTTGCTGATGTAAGGAGATATATCATAAACTTACAATTTTCAATAGGTGTGCACAGTTTAAAATGCCAAATTACAAAACATAAATTAGGCCAGTCCCTGACGTTTCGCTTATCACTTGTATTTGGTTCGTTCAGCAACGGCGAGTAATAATATTTGATGTTGACAAAAAGTAAGGTAAAATACGTAGAATAAACATATAGAATGAAATAAGAAACACATAAATCAGTAAGGAAAAGAAAGGACAGAA
>NW_025777164.1:0-97798 GCF_021130785.1 Homalodisca vitripennis | reverse complement strand
GGGTCGGAAAACTGTTCCATATTTCAAGCCGAAATCTGTATGGTTATTCCTAGGCCATGTTGCCAACCTAGGCCTCACCAGAAGGTACCAGGAAATGAACATCTGTATAATGTCAGACAGTCAGGCAGCTCTTAAAGCTCTTGACTCCAACAGCATTTCATCCAAGCTTGTGTGGGAGTGCTTTAACACTCTCTGCAAGCTTGGATCACGCAACTGTGTGCGTCTTGGTTGGGGTACCGGGCCACACAGGCATAGGTGGCAACGAATGCGCCGACAGGCTTGCCAAAAGCGGAGCAAGCATGCCATACACCGGTCCAGAACCGAGTTGTGGTATAAGCAAGTCAGCCGCTTATCAAAGTATAAACAAATGGTCCAGGAAGACACACCGCTTGCGGTGGCAGAGTCACCAAGGACAAGCACTCGGCAAAAGACTGCTTGCCGATTCTAGCTCCGGATTCACCAGATGGCTGATGGGGCTGGGGAGGGATCGGGTTAAGCAAGTGATTGCCTTGATCACTGGGACACGGCCACTTCAGGGAAACACCTAAACACTCTAGGTTTACGAAATGAGGACTCGGAGTGTAGACTCTGCAATAAGTCTGAAGAGACTGCAAAACACATAATACTGGACTGTGAGGAGACTGGGAGCAAGGAGAAGGGCTCTTTTCGGTGATAAACAACCAGGCGACGAACCAGATGCTAGTATCGGGGGAAAAGCTTCTTAGCCTAATTAAGGGCACGAAGATAGGCTTACCCCTCTAACATCAAAGGGGCACACCAATAAGCTCAGGTTGACGTGTGAGGATCTAGGAATCCACCCCAATATCCCAAAGGAAAAAAAAAAAACGTGCACAGTTAGCTTACAACTGGACCAGGAACTTTGTATTACCAAGGAATACTGAAACTTCGAAATCGGTGGCAAAAGTGTGTATATCACACAGAAAGTTATTTAGAAAAATAGCCAAACAAAAATATATATATATATATACAATGATATCTAATAAATATTTAAAAATTACCTTTTATACTATATTGCCTACAATAACTAATATTTATAACTATCATGACTATTTATAATGTATTATTAATGGTGATTAATTAATTTTCTTCTAAACTGATACATATAAATTGAGTTATGGCGGATTATATACCAGGTAACATTTATTTATTAGACTTCCTGCGTCAAAATTTAAAGCGATAATCTAAACCTTATTTTCTATCGCCGTAAGTAAACTTCAATTAGTAGTTGTTTAATCGTCTAATGCTTTCTATTGTACCTGAAATATTGCACTGGCAATAAAAAGACTTTGTGTTCTCTCTTTTGAAATAAAGAATTATGAGAGGTTTACAACCTATTTTATAGGTTTCAATTTTAATTTAAGTGTTTCACGCACAGTCAATAAGGAAATGTGTTATGGAAGGGTTTATATTACTTTTTTGGTATGCTTTTTTAGATATCATAACATTTTTTTAGGAAAATATAAATTATAAAAACCACTATAAATATTTTTAAATAACTTTTTATAGTCTTCCCTTACAACCACAAAATAATATAATGACTAATCTGGCCATTCGCCTTACCAATTAAATTATATTGTAACAATAGATCAATTTATAATAGTTTATCTAACATTAAACTATTATAACTAGTATTCATAAATAGAAACTATCTTTATACACAAAAATTGCCAAAGTTTTTCGTTAACCAACACAAATAAATTACTCTTGGAAGTTACACGTGAAACGGGCAACATACAGTGTTATCCTTGTGAAAAAAAACAAAACACTTAAACATAATTCTACAACATTGAGTGCTTTTTATCTACGTCTGAGCTTATAAATGGTAGTTGAAAAAGAAAATTTCACAGGATATTGCGGATCCCTAAATTGGAAAGTTAGTATGTTGGGATTAAAGAATACATTTTTTTCCAATCCCTGATCCAGTCTGTATTGTGTAATTTTACTATATATGTTTTCAAAGAATTTACCAGTAATCGTGTACCATTCCATAATTTAGAGGGATTTCGGCCTCGTAATCCAATAACAGAACTTCATTTTCTCTCCTGAATTAGATTGTTTAAAAATCCAATGTTTTCCTTACTATGTTACAATAACAAAAAATAAGCGCCGTATTTGATTATCAAACAGTATACAACTTAATAACTATTCTAATCGGTCTATCTTACCTTTAGTTAAAGATACAACCTATTATGAAGTGTGTTATGATGCCCACTTGACCAATCGGAGCACACCATTCTATGGTCATAAGTCACACAAAATAAACATGCAGGCCTTTAAAACTTATCTACCAAAATAGTGGACCAAGATTATTCTCTTATCGGTTAATTTGGACCTTTTACGTATCTTAATGCATTGATATGGATTATGTTATTAATATAAATAGGTTCGGAAATGCTAATAAAAAATTAAACTGGTTATGGTGAATTATTCTTTGGAGACTGATATGTAATACCGCATACATTTTGATATTTAAAATTCTGATAACAACTGACTAAAAGTTGCAAAGTTTAGTCAGTATTGACAATGTTAAATGCGCTCAAAAATGTAAATGTTGGCATTATGCAAAACTTTGCTATTCTTTGAAATGATTAAAATATTGTTTGAGACTATATCATTGCAAAGCCGACAGTTAAAACCGAATAAAAATCCGTTAAGTAGTTTATAAATTATCGATGCACAAACAGGTCACCACAAAAAGCAATTTTAGTTTATGCCATGTATCGAAACTACGTGTCTCATGACTAGAGTTTTTTTTACAATAATGGTGACCACCGATTACTATCGCTTGTTTTACTGCCACATATTAGGTTAAATAACGCTGGAGGTAAATAATTCATGAGGAATTTCATTTCATATTCAATTTTGTAGTGATTCCACATTTCATTGTTTTGTTATCAATAACATGTTTACACGGTTATAAAGCGTAAACGAGTTGTCTACCGCATATTCGTTATGAAAACAAATTTCATATTTCATGACTAAAATAAGTTAGGACAAACAGATTGTACTAAGATATAAGACTAATTTGATTACCCTAAAAGAGGGAGAATAATTGATAAACATCAAAGAAACTAGAATTCGTACAACTTTGTTTTTAATTTCAAATGTATAGTATGGCAAATCAGTGGAAAAAAACGGCCCAAATAAATTGTTAACTTGTTTCTTTCAATAATACAATCAATTTTAGTACGTTAATATTATACTGCTGTGCAATAAATTTTGTTTTTGCAAAAAACTTCAAATCTGATGGATTAATTATCTTGAACTACATACTTATGCAGTTTAACAATTGACTTTATACGGGTTTGATCCTTAATGGACGTAAGCTATATTCAGCGCAAATACATAAATCAACATCATATACAACAGATATAACACGTTGCAAATGATGGGCTCTGCAAATTGGGAATGAATGAGAGGGTATACTTCATAACAAAGATATACTAAAGATAACCGTCATAACCAAGACAGTGGTTTTGATGTTGGAATAGCAAATAATGATAAATATTATGATTACTGTGGGGCTGCGTACTTTTATTAAGAAATTGTGTCGATGTTTTTATTTAGCAAAAACTGCAACTTTATAACACTATATCTCTTTCTGCTAAAGTCTTCTCTGTCCTTCACGTGATAAGCTCATGATAAATGTACAGAATTTTGGATAGACAGTATGATAAAGTGAATTTTTGGTCAGCTCGGGTTGGACTCTTAAAACACTAACCTAACATTTGGATAGACTATTTCAACGGTGAGGACATCATAAAATGTTATTTATTAGAACTTTATAGTCATCTTTCGCATAATAATTGTAGCACACGGTGAATCTACTCAACATTATGGTTACATAAACAGTGAATGCCGGTAATTCTGAACTATTACGTTTATTATGGGGCCAAAGTAGCAAACACACCATTCCAATGCCCCACATTAAAAATTAATTTAATTTCAATTGTGAGCTTTAAATTTTCTAAGAAAATCAAAGCAGGGAATCTTTCGAAGCTCATAGGCAAAGTAACACAATATTGGTATATATTCAACATTTAACTAACTGCACCTAATCAATGTGTAAGAGCCTTCGAGTAAAACTAAAGACGTGCATAAAATACCTATCTTATATCAAAATATTGTTAATTAGTTACCTATAAAGTTTTATAAAAATCTATGATAAAGGACGGTAACTAAGAAAATTATATAAACACAAGTATTGGAATACAGTATTCAGAAAGTTATTCAAGTAGGGTATATCTCAATTTTCGTGGTTTTATTGGTCGTTTATTATTCGTGCCACATTCACAAAAGAATATAATAAATATAACGCTATAATCTCTAAACTTTTATATATATTGTTAAAAACCACTGTTTTAGTTTAAAGTATCTTTACTTTTCAAAGATAGCTTCTTTAATGCAAGCAAACCTTTTTACTTTCACTCACAATAGTGGACAATAGTGATCTTTGTTCACTGGTAAACGAATTGTCTTCTACTGTGTCCAGAAAGACGAAAATAAAGCTCTTGATTCATGTATTTTTTCACTTTACTCTGTTTTAATTTTCGTAAACATTATTAATGTGGTTGTACTTAAATAATTGGTATGTTTATCCCATAATATTTACAATGCACGACATAATTATATCTCATTTGGGTTTTAATAAATATACCAATATATAGAAGATGTGCCTCTTTAATTACATTGCTGGCTGAAGGTCAATATTTAAAACAAAATTGTGTTAATTTGAAAATATATTATTTTATCTTCAATAAAAAGGATACGTGTAATAACTACGTGTAATTAAATTTGTATAGTATTTTCTAAGAAACATTGGTATTATAGGTTACCGTGTGGCAATAACAAAATTTCGCGATAAATCAAACCGTAAAAAAACCGGGCTACAATCGTATGAGATTTCAACAAATAAATTGTTTATTTATTAATAAGAAAGTCAATTTTAATTTCATTGCCTTGTTTTGTAAAACGCAAAAATAAACCCTCCTTAGTTGACAGGAAACTTGTATAATTCAGAAACTCATACGAAACCTTAAATAAATTATGAACGTACAAGTAATGAAAGAAAAGTGTTACTTAAAGACTTCAAATATTGACATGAATGTCTACTTGTAAATAAAAAAGAAGTATTTTATATTATAGTGCCTAGCCAATCACTGAGTGTTCATTAATATACCTATTTACTGATAGGGCTGACACAGTTTTTTGAATGCAGGGACTAAAAAATTTACTTTCCTGTATAATTACATAAGTGAAACCCTTTACGTGACGTGTGATAGTGTCTAGTTAGCTATATCTACGTATAGCTTCTTAGATATTGTGGTTTTTATTATACCAATCTAATCTTAGTTTCCTCTTTTATATGAAGGAATAAACTTTGTTTTACATTGTGAAGCTGCGTTGCCATTAAATAAAATAAAAATTAAATACTTTTTTACATAAACTAGGGATTGTCTGAAATAAATACACAGTTATGATACGCCAGCTAGAATTAAATCAATTAAAAAAATAAATATATGTTTCAAATACATTTATATATTATTTTAAAATATAATAAATTAAAATATTTATGTACTATTCATATATAAACGAACCAAGTTATCGATTTAATGAGTGTTTGTTACATAAAACAACATTGTATAAATATAATTGTCACTTATATATATAATATAATATAATAACAATATAATGCTATTGCCAACTTATAAGAAATTTAATGAACGTAAATAAGTAGTTTGACAGGTTATGAGGTCTTCCAATCATTATGTTAGTTTATTTATTTAAACACATTTGTGAAAGAAACGGCCAAATACAAAATAATTGAATAAAATTGTTAATTTAATTTAATTTGAATTAATAATTAATTTGAGTCAGAGCTCTGTGGTGTAATGGTAGCACTTTCACCGGGCAAGTGAGAGATCCGGGTTCGAGTCCCGGCGGAGCAAGTACTTTTTGTGATTCAATGTTTATATATTATAAATTGTGTGTGTATATATATGGGCTGCAATATGTATTGGTTTTTGTGATTCAATGATTATTGAAATTATATAGTCTTCGGGATATATAATTATATATATATCATATGTATATAAACATTTTATTTCTATCACATATGCATTATAAAACATCCTATTTGTACATTTTTATTATTTTTGTTTTAAATGGGTTGCCCCATACGAGTAATTCGCATTCATGTTATGCCACTCACCTGTCTGGTTGGAAATAAGGGAAGTAATTTGTTTAATTAATATTATTGCTGGTTAATAATATAAACATAGTGTAATATTCATAATTATATTCATCCGAAAGTAAGACATTCCCACAAAATCCTTTATAATGTACGTGTATCAACTTTTTTTACTATTAGATAAGAATAATCATCTCTATCTCGATGTTGTATAGTAACCAAAAGCCATTCTTGAGAAATACTGTTATTGTAACAACCCCAATCTTTAATTTTAATTTCTCTTTGAACTAAAACCACGTGGTATAACTAATAACTAACAAAGGGATACTTAGAGTAGGCTGTGTGATAGTAAAAAAGGTTTTTAATTTAATGATCGATACTGTTTGCTACATAATGCATATATTAAAACTACTTAGTTATAACAATAAACAGTAATTTATATCATTTGTTAGTTATGTTGTATTATTTTTAAAATATCCCGAAGGACTATTGAAATGGTGCATTGTTCTTAATGCTGACCATCGGGTTGCAGCTAAGACGTATCTAAGGTCACATGTCTGTTTGATTTAAACTGTTTCTGCTGAACAGATGAATGAAATCGATTGACGAATACTTGTTTATGTTTTTTTTGTGCATGCAATAGATGTTAAGAGAGATCAGTAATTTAAAATAAACTTAAATCTCGCAACAAACGTATTATTCTGGGTATGTGATTGCACCAGCCACCGTCGAACTATTTTTGCGTGACCTTCTTTAGTGGAACATCGCAAAGATCAATACGGTTTCCGTCAGGATCACACCTCCACCCTCCAACTGACTAGAGTTCTCTCAGAACTCACACACCCACAACCACCACCGCAGTTTCCTTCGATGTCAGCAAGGCCTTTGAAAGCGTCTGGCATAATGGGCTTTTGTACAAGTTGGCCCACAGTCCACTTCCATGCAGTGTTTTCCGGATCCTCCAGTCGTACCTGGCAGACCAGAACGTTCTCGGTCACTGTGGAACAGGCCGCGTCATCCTCTTGGCCGATCAGCGCGGGCGTACCACAGGGATGTGTACTAGGGCCAGTGCTGTACTTGTGGTACACAAATGACATCCCAGTCATTCCCAGGATGTCCCTCGCCCTCTACGCTGACAACGCACTGTTCTACGGTAAGTCGGTCTCCATCCGCCATTCATGTGTCTACATGAGACAACAAATGGAAAAACTTGGACCCCTGGCTGAGGAAGTGGTCAGGATCAATACACAGAAGAGCGAGGCTATCTTCTTCACAAAAACACCAACAATACCCAGCACAGCGTGAGAGAATTCATCTGCAGAGGGACCAACTAAGGTGGACCAAGTCCATCAAATACTTGGGAGTCGTCCTCAACAGGAATCTTACGACTAGGCTTGCCGCCAAAGGGAGGATCCGCATTGGAAATGGCCGCCCGTCAAGGGCTATCGGCCCTACTGAGACCTCACTCCGGACTACCTACCAACATGAAGCTGCTGCTCTACAAAACGATAGTTCGCCCTATCGTGACATACGCGGCTCCAGCCTGGTATCCACACACTTCCAAGACGACCAGGAAGGCACTAGGGCCTTCCAGAACAGGACGCTCCGCCAACTGACGAACGCACCATCGTTCGTCAGGAACACGGTCGTCCTATGGTCTGCAGGACTACCCAGCCTGCATGAATAAATACATATCAGGCCAGGCGAAAGCCATGTATGCAGCGGCAGCTGAATCGCCGTGAGAACACATCCGTGAGTGGACAACTAGGGAGTGCGTCCACTCGTGGAAAATCCCACAACTGAAAGTAATACTAGATGACCAACCCTAGAAGAAAGAACAGCAAAAACCAACTGACTCACCACTTCACTACTCAACCAACCAGACTTTTCAAAAGCGACAGAAATCTAAAACTACTACAATTAACAAACTCACCACGACTTAACGCCCCACTCGGGGCTAGACGTACATATGACCAGTATAACTACTTAAAAATATATGCAATCTTTTATGGGTTTGAAATTATTTGGCATTGGTAATATTCTGGAAATATAAATAAAACTGTAAAAAATATTTCCAAATTCAAAAATAATTTTACACTTTTTAACAAAATTATTATTTAATATATATATATATATATATATATATATATATATATATATATATATATATATATATTATAAATTACCATTACAGTATAGAAGTAATATTATTGAAGCATTAATAGTTTTATAATCCATGTATTTGAAAATTGTACTACTAAAAGAACTCTGTAGTGAATCGTTGAATTATAAACCACTTTAATTTTTAAGAGTAGGTAAATACAATGCTCAGTTTAAACCGGAATACATTCTGTTAGCTGAATGACTAATTTTATTTGTAAATATTTGCAATTATTGATATTTTTTGCCTTTTAGTTATTTGTTTTGTATAATTATTCGTAGCGAAGTACGTACCCATGGCTTTGTACATTACAGGAGCTAAAAATTATAACTGACCAATACAGGGAATTATTTTACTCCTTAAAATGAAACATAATTATAAGACCTCTAATTGTCATTCCTAAAAATACATTTTTTTAAACGTGTTGCTGTATGGAATCGAGTATGATATACACTTCTTCAATTAACGCATTACACTTATTGTCTCACAAGGTGAAGTGCCAAGCTTAAATCTGTGGTCTCCTTATCACCGACAGTGAAGCATTAATCTCTTGAAGATATCACTGTGAAATATTCTGATAAAACTGAAAACATTGAGCGTTCTGTACACCAGGTTGTTCCATGTACGGGGTTTGACCTATTAGGCACGACAGTTTTGGTTTCTAATGTGAAGGTTCTCTAATGTGTAAACGAATTAACCCGATATTTGAATTGTGTCAGTAAAGATTGTTAGCAGTGTGAACTGAAAAACGTAGATTATACTCAAGATACCAGCCTGCAATGGTTCTTGATAGGTTTATCTGCAGTTATTGTGTTATTTTAAAATAGAACCATTAGGTGTTTAGTTAATTCATTAAAAAAAAAAAAACATTCAACCCTGTCTTTTATTGTTATATACCTTCATAATATATGTATACTCATTATTTTACCATAACTGATCCAAATTCATAAATAATGAAGGAAAAGGGCCCTAGACTAACTTAACACCAACTATTTACAGAAGGACTAAACCTGTTTATTTGAGGTTATAAATTGTATAGCTTGTGTTTGTATATTATTTAGATTTTATTGGGAAATAAGCAATACGATTGTGTCACAGGAGAATGTAATAGGTGTTTTTTCTATATGAGTTTATAAATGTGTTATGCATGGGGTTATAAAAAATACATATGCATTAAAAATAGCTATTCTCTAATTATGCATATTAATAAATAGTTATTTGTATTAAAATCATATTTACATTGTACACACAAGTAATATGCGCTAGTTAACATTTGTATGTAGTAAAAAAAGTTAAAACTACGTTAAATATGTTTCAATTTACTTTTACAGATTTAAAAATTTTATTATAATATTATGAGTATTACTTGTTATATAAAATACAAAATAATATTGTACTGGGTAGGCTTTAAAATCGATAAACACCACTGTTAGTATACAAGTTAAATATAACAGCTCTACAATTTTGCTGCTCTTTATTTTATGGTATTGAGTTAATATCATTGATCATTTACGCAGGGCATGAATTACTCGGTTCTTTTAACTATTGCAAGAGTTCTATTTTAAAACCTTCTATTGATTTGCCAATATATTTTATATAGATTTGCAACTTTGCGTAATGTTTGAAAGAAGTATTTTAATTTTCATACAAACTCCTAAGTGGCAGGAAACGTTACAGAACTGATTCAGTAGGTTAAGGATTATGCAATATCAGAGGATGAAATATTGAAAACCGAAGATTGCTTATTGAGTTTACTTGCCAATGAAGACTATAATTCTGTTCAAAATCAATTTCCTGGATATTGCTTCCCAGACCTCCGTCTCGTGCTCTCTCGTTATACGTGTCAAGAATCCAGGCTCAATTTGCGTCCTATTATGTACTATAACTCACCAACTTGCCATTTTCCGGCAACGTCCGAGCATATTTTTACGTTAATTTTACCAACCGGTCACTGTTAAGCTCGTACTTATACTGACATTATAAAATTTAACTAACGTAATTTTTAATTTATCCTGTAACATATTAACTATAATTTTTAAAGTACAAGGTTGTTTATAATATAAGCTTTTAAATTCCGGTAAATGCATAACTAGTATCTGCTTTTCTACGAGTAGATTGTTTATAATATAACGACTGTCCTAGATGTGTAAGAATATTTACAATGATTGATTTTGTTTGGGAGGATTTCATCTACTAAGGTAGATTTAGTATGCCTTCTATTTCCGGAACTACGTATGAAGAGAACTTGGTGTAACAACATTGAGCTGCTCATGTATAAACATAATGAGTACTTTACTTTGAACTGCGGAAGTTGGAATTAAAAAGAGATAGCAGCATGCATAACGTGTCTTATTCGTGGCTAGTACAAATTCCATGTCGGTAACTTCAAATATTTTGATATTAGTTCAGTTTTATAGAAGCCCTTTATTTCACAAAGGAATATTTTTATATATTATCAAGTTTTATAAAACATTAAAGTTTGCTCAGGTAACAAAAGTTCAATAAAGAAGATAGAGTATACGTCAAGACCAACATATAGGGACTCGTATTTGTGAAAATTACGATTATATCCCTAGTTACTCGACGATATAATTTAATAATTTGTAGATGATTTGTATATAGAGTGAAATGGAAACTGATTTGATGATCCGGGAAACTACATACAAATCATATTATTAATGCTATTAGAATGGACGTTAATATGAAACTGTTGTGAAAACGTACATCAGATAGGTCCTCCACATGAGTTGCTGGATATTATGGAATAAACTATTTTAAAATATAAGTAGTCTAGCGCTTTTTCTATAATCTTTTATTCAATTCCTGTTTTCCACCTCAGTTCTATTTCCTGTTTTCGTATGTTTTTCTTCCATTTTTGAAAAAAATATTTAATTTCAAGGGTTTTAAACGATATTTTATGGTTCATTTGTTAGTTTGTTATTTTATTTCAAGGCTATAAAAATTGCATCCTTTCAAATGTACAAGTCTAACATCTTATCGGTTTTAAGATGTCAGAGGGTCCTAGAACTTAAAAATTTTCTGTAGAATACAATTATTTAAAGTAATTATTAATATCTTACAGCTCTCACTCTCGGACAATTGAGATAGCAATTTGTAGGATTTTATTCGGTTACATGATTTGCACTATCTTGATGGGTATATTTTAATTTTTTTGTAAACAAACGGTTCAGAAAATTTAAATACTTTATTAATCATATTACAAAAATATCATAAAGAACAGTTTATTAGTTTATTTATTAATTTTATATGTAATATATGACACATTAATCTAATTGTAACAAAAATAATAGTAAAGGGCTGTTTTATTTTCCGCATATAACTTATTTACCTCTAAGCTGTTACGTATTACAGTGCAAAAATTAATAACAATTTTAGAGTTATCTCGTCTTTTCTAACTATTTTTTTTCTTTTGTATTTCAAAATATGATAAAACTGCATGATATTTACATAAATATAATTCAAATCTTATACAATAAAATGATTACATTAAAATCCAATACTATCACAGTACTGTAATTGTTTTTGGTTCAAACTAAATTGGATAGTAAAATAAATTTAAATATTATTCTAAAATGGGAAATAGAAATTAAGGTATTATTTTATTATTTCTCCTTTGAATTTAAAAAAGTATAATTGCCCTTAATACTTGTTGCTTGTCGAGACGATTGTTGTTGTGGATAAACCTGTTTTGGAACGAAACAGTAAAGAAGGCTATTTGTGTCGTTTCCGATTAGTGACCAAACAAAGAGAATCGCTCTTCTGTAGAGTGAGGGTTTAGTACATGTTTGATCTTCCACTAAAGAAGAGAAAAACAATTTCCTTCCGCACTTTTGGCAGGGTGATTGTTCTTTTGTTGAAAACTGTAAAAAAATACTATTTGTACTGTAAGTTTTAGGTTTATGTGTTTCAATTATCTAACAATGTAAGAGTCTAAAATATCTAACTACGTCAATCAACGACAGCTTTCATTATACTACGATTGTATGAATTAATATAAGGCAGATATAATTGATAATAATATAATAGTTAGGAAAACAATTCCCATTGATATTTGTTTTCCCCTTATGTGATACAAATTTGCTTATACTTTTAATAGCATGAACATTATTTATTTTGTCTAAGTGTGAAAAAATATGATTCTTGATCAGTGGTATTCTACCTCTCATTTTTTTAAACTTAAAATTAGACAAAACTACAATAACTGAATAAGATAAAAAAATGAATAAATCGAAAATTTTATAAGTAAGAATGTATTGTACTATATCGTAATTATTCAAGAATCATACTTTTGCATACACATTTTTATTTGCATTTAAACTACTCCTGAGTCTCTTGGTTGATTTATAATTACATGAAATCTTTTCTTTTTCGGACTTCCCATATTATGTTTGTTAATTTTGTTAGTGCACAAATGTTTTTAAGATTGAAACGTTATTAAGCTTTTACGTATTTAAACAACGGCTTTATGGCTTTCATCCATTATTTTTGTCGTTCTCAAATAATATTATTTAATAGAGTTTTTATCAATTCATCAAGTGTGAGAATTATGAAAATTCTTGGACAGGAAACGTCAATTCCCAAAATATAAGTCAGGCGTAATATTAAGACAGTTAATGAAAATTTAACAAAATCTCTGGTTCCTAATCTTCGAAAAATATATCAATAACAGAGTATATTATAACAACCAGTGAGAAATTCAAGGTAGGTGCAGGTGAGAGAAAAGCTCCAACGCTGTTACCCAACTTGCTTAACTTAAACAGTATAACTTTCTGAAGTTACTCGCGCAACTTCTGAGCCTGGTTTTATGAGTACATTTACAATAAATAGACCTTTAAATATGCGTAGAAACAATGGGTGATTGAGTCAACGAGGTGGTAAGAGTTATCACAACTTAAGAGATATATTTTTAATACTTTAACAATAATAATAGATAACGTATATACCAATTACTTTGAAATAAACCTCATACATGAAAATAATCATCGATCCTTAGTTACTGAAAAATATTCATATACGCACATTCTGAACTAAACTTGAAATCATTCCATATTACATGGATAGTAAAAATTAGGCAGTAAATACTAAGATTGATTTTTCAAAAGAGTTTCCGCAAATAAAACAAGCTATTGCTTACATTTAGAATATAACACTTAATAGTATGAAGGTTATCCATTAAACACTCTTATAAACGTGTCTATAAACTCTTATAAATAAGTGCAAAATCTATATCTAGATTTATCTTGAATTAGTGTAAAACTAGGGTATAGGAACTGTAAGAGAAGTTTTTTTAACAATTTTACAGTAAATTAACCATAGTAAAAGTTTTAACTTCTTATTTTTTGTGTTTGCGTTGTAATCTGTAAATATGTAATTAATGTACACACATCTAAATGGAAATAAGCATTTATGTGTTTTTAAATAACTATTATCTGGAGTTTTAGTTAAAACTGTTAGTCACTACGTAAAATAACAGATTATTTTCTCATTTTTCGACCCTCCTAAACGTTACTGACAAGCAACGAGATAAGAGTTTGGTTTTTAAATGCAGTTTTTAAAACTCTCACTGTGTTCTTTTCTTAGTAGAGTTTCCCCGTCATGGATAACTTAAGACTGCCAATTATTTGATTTCCTGTTAATTGGTATTCGATCGGAAAAAATAAATTTGAAAACGATTAAATTACGTTGTAACACATTAGGCAAGCAACAAAACTTGTTATACGCTGAAACTCTAGGTCCAAATACACGTATTATGATTGTACGTAAATTTGTACAAAAACTTAGTAAGATTTGTTTTATGTCCTTAATATATCGTATTAGTGAAAGACCGTAAAAACTTGGTATTCTGATTTCTAATTGTAATTCCACTAGTTGATTTAATTATTCTTTTATAGTTTCAATTTATATATTTTCAAAAACTTTGCAGAAAAGTTTTATTTTTTAAGTTGGCTTATCTGAGAAATACACGTTATTTGAACCTAAGACTAAAACTAAATATGCATATATTGTCTGTATATATAAAAAAAGATCATTCCATGCAAACCATACACACATAAAAATGTAACGGACAATCTCCACTAGTAGTTTCATCCATACATTATTTAAATATCAATATTACCTCAAAACAAATACAATACGCGAAAAAAAGACAAACACAGACGGATTCGTCACAGTAAGAAAGACGTAGAGTTCTCATTGAGCAGATGCGACAAAAGCGATAACTTACAGCGTTTTGTATGGAAAACACCGAGGTGTTTGGCATGCGAATGGTTGTCCTTCTTTTTATGTCCAACGCGACCCTCACCAATGTCGAGGGTGTTTGCTTCGTATCTGAAGTTGGGTTGTACGTCTGCCGAACCAAGCTGAGGGTTAAATAATATGTGGCTAAATGTTTAATTGTTCAAGTAATTACCTATTACACTATCAAATTATAATGTTCTGTTTATTTAATGTATATTAACTTCATGTAAAACGACCAGAGGGAAAAGTTTTTAAATACCTACTTAGAAATAAGTTCACTTGAAGGTATTCTTACACACTGTTGACTTGTAACAGGTAAAGTATTAGATATTTCTTATATTCGATATACTAACAAATGTTACTCTAAACCGCAATTTCTTCCGACTGTATAAACCTTTTTTGACTCCGGTTTGCGGTATTTTTACAATTCCCCTAGACCTTTAAAATAATTTACAACTCAACATAGGCTGTTATTAAAGATTTTCTTCGTATCCCGACAGGCTATCCCCCAAAGGTAATCTAATCACGACATACTGAGAAAATAGGTTACTATTACCAGTAGTGGTATTTAAAATTTGTTTGTGATAACTCTCGCCATTTAAAAATTATCAAGTCGTCTTCAAATTCAATAGTCACACTGTATGTATCATACAGAATTTAGAATCCTTTATTTCGTAGATACTAAACCAGAAAAATTCTGTAAACATTCATTGTTCATATACAATACTGATAACCAGGTACCTTAGATACTAAAATTGTGTGATTAGCTACCATCCTTCAATGGAATAATCATGAGCTCTTTTACAGTGTTTTTTTACAATGTAGCTATTAAAGTATTTCCATTCATAAAAGCTGAAGCAATGCTTCAGTCTTTTATAACTGCATTAAAACTATTTAGGGGTTGCACTAACAATGGTTACTTATTCTGAATTGGATGTGGTAACACAATAACTAAATCAATATGCTTAGAATATTACTATACACTTTAAAGTAAGAGAAGAACAAAAAATTTAGAAAGTAGATCAAATCC
The DNA here is from genome assembly GCF_021130785.1 of Homalodisca vitripennis. Taxonomy (NCBI): domain Eukaryota; kingdom Metazoa; phylum Arthropoda; class Insecta; order Hemiptera; family Cicadellidae; genus Homalodisca; species Homalodisca vitripennis. The sequence goes on along the minus strand of NW_025777164.1, from coordinate 82,138 downwards.
TGTAAGCACAATACATTTTTAATAGCTAGCAGTAACATAAGAAGTAAAATAGTCATTCATATAATGGAATACTTCTCCTAAATTCACTAAATTAAAATATTTATTTATTTAAGTTCGTAATTGAAACCAATTACAGATTATTAGTTAATAGTTCAAGCTACGTAGTGATGCTACAGATCCTAGTTATATCCTACCTAATATCAATATTAGGTAGGATTCTTAAGATTATAACTTGCAATAGGCATCTATTATACTTATAAGGAAAGTATAATAAATATAATTAAGTATAATTAATAATAGAGAGTTAATAATATTTTTATGAGAGAAATAAAATCTTTAAATATACCCTATAAATCTTTTAGTATAAAAATTAGGAAAATGATAACAATTATAAAAAGTGTTAACGTAGTTTATTGACCACTTTGAGATTTTACTTTTAATATTGTATTAAACAATTGATTTATGTTGGACAATAAACCGTTGAACCCTTAGTTCTTCAGTTGGGCTGTATGTGGGTGGTTTAAATTACACAATGTAGTCTCTTGATTTACAGTTCAGAACCATCCATGTTCCATTGTAACTCTATGTGGACTACAGATAAAATGGCTGAAGATATAAAATGGTTTCTGCAAAAACTATCTTTTTAAGGGAATATAATATTTTAGTATTGATCTACAAAATAAATCTTCAGAGCGTGACATCAAAGCTCCGTTCTTATAAGATTGGTTGCTGTAGTTTTGTAAATTGATATAAATTAGCTTTAACTGTTATCGATAAATTCATCACTTTATGGAAGAAGCATATTTATAGTGATAATTTCAACCAAATTATTTTATAAAACTAATGGTGGACGCATAAAACAAAACTCATATTTCAAAGTAAATCATGATACGTAGGAGAAAATATGTCAAAGATGCAGATTAGAGATGTCACTTTATAATTAATCCACGAATTGATTCGTAATGATATGTCTGTATAAACTTCAGTTTCCTAGTTATGAGCTTATATCATCATCAACATTTGAATATTAATTCTCAACTTTAAGATCTATCTGTCTTTTTGACTGAAGTAATAAAGGACTCTACAAAATGATTAGTAATATTTAAACTGTGTGAACGTTGTTTTACAATTTTACTAATACAGTATCCGTTTCGATGTATGTAATTTTTTATGCCTAATTATTTACAAATATTTTATATCTGATATTTAAACATTATGATATATACTATTAACACATTTTTGACGTTATATTAGTTGCTAATGTGATAATTTTACAGTATTTAATACAACTATTAACTTACTTATTTGTTACTCAAGTCCTTTTATGATGCATTAAATAATATTAATCAATGTAAATCTTATTATTTACAAACAGATAAATAATAGTACAAGGCAATACTAGTTTCAACCAACGCGATAACTAGACCCATCAAGTACGCTACAAAGACAAGTTGGTAGCCGCCGAGGGAAAAGTGGTAGCGGTTTCCATAATTTCTCGCATTTCTTTAACATTTTCCTTACTCAGGCCTTCCACTTGAGTGCCCTTAAATATATCTGCTTACCACAATATATGTTACTTCTCCAAGCCAACATTGCTCTTTTTTAAGGCACAATATTCAATTGGGATTTTTCATCATTAGTAAATAACTCAATCTGTAATCTAAACACCCTAATTGTTTATTTTAACGTAGTTAAATGTTTAAGTGTTTATGTTCAAATTTATTTATAGTTATTAGATTGCAAATAACACATTTATTGCTAATAAATTATTCCACAGTACATAAAATACCTGCAACCACAAATTATACTTTTCACGTTTAATACCGTACCCTAAATTTTTATTTCTACCCAAAGAAATTCACTTCCGAACCTTTTCACTAAACTCACTTTACTAGGAAAATAATTAATTCATATATAATTAAATTAATGATTGGAAACTCTAAGAAAGTGTAAGTAAATAATAAAATATTTTCCATTACATAAACTCATTAACAAGTGCAAGACTCTATATAAAATATTCGTCAATTTCGCATGTTTAATATGGTCCACGTGTATTATGAGAAAGTCAATCATATAATAACACAATATATTAAATTTAAAATCTTTGTATATTTTAGATATTCCACGAAAACCATCTTTAACTTTCCATATGTTCATTATTTCCGATATAAACACTTAAGTGTACATTCTAATCAATAACTAATAATTGGTAGACATAAAGTATGGATAATTTGTCGTCTATATTAAAGGTCAAATCATTTTATCTTCTACGAAGTTCTAATGATAGTAAATAAAATAATAAGATAAAGTAATATTTAAATTTGTATTTTTTGTCAATGATTATTTTTCAAATATTTTGCGTGTGTGTTTGATAAACTAGAAACACAATACTACCCCCTCGAATGCATGTAAAAAGCTTGTTTCCTGTTAATATTCTAATGTATATATATATATATATATATGTTAAATTGTATAAATGGCAATAGCCTTATTTAATTTCAATAAATATTGAATCACAAAAAGTACTTGCTCCGCCGGGAGTCGAACCCGGATCTCTCACTTGCCGGGTGAATGTGCTACCATTACACCACAGAGCGCTTACTTTTTCCGATTCAATTATTTTGTATTTGGCCGTATCTGTCACATATGTGTTTAAATAAGCAAACTAACATATGATCGGAAGACCAAACACCTGTCAAACGACTTTTATTTACGTTAAATTGTATAAATGGCAATAGCCTTATTTAATTTCAATAAATATTGAATCACAAAAAGTACTTGCTCCGCCGGGAGTCGAACCCGGATCTCTCACTTGCCGGGTGAATGTGCTACCATTACACCACAGAGCGCTTACTTTTTCCGATTCAATAAGTGAGAGATCCGGGTTCGACTCCCGGCGGAGCAAGTACTTTTTGTGATTCAATATTTATTGAAATTAAATAAGGCTATTGCCATTTATACAATTTAACGTAAATAAAAGTCGTTTGACAGGTGTTTGGTCTTCCGATCATATGTTAGTTTGCTTATTTAAACACATATGTGACAGATACGGCCAAATACAAAATAATTGAATCGGAAAAAGTAAGCGCTCTGTGGTGTAATGGTAGCACATTCACCCGGCAAGTGAGAGATCCGGGTTCGACTCCCGGCGGAGCAAAGTACTTTTTGTGATTCAATATTTATTGAAATTAAATAAGGCTATTGCCATTTATACAATTTAACGTAAATAAAAGTCGTTTGACAGGTGTTTGGTCTTCCGATCATATGTTAGTTTGCTTATTTAAAACACATATGTGACAGATACGGCCAAATACAAAATAATTGAATCGGAAAAAGTAAGCGCTCTGTGGTGTAATGGTAGCACATTCACCGGCAAGTGAGAGATCCGGGTTCGACTCCCGGCGGAGCAAGTACTTTTTGTGATTCAATATTTATTGAAATTAAATAAGGCTATTGCCATTTATACAATTTAACGTAAATAAAAGTCGTTTGACAGGTGTTTGGTCTTCCGATCATATGTTAGTTTGCTTATTTAAAACACATATGTGACAGATACGGCCAAATACAAAATAATTGAATCGGAAAAAGTAAGCGCTCTGTGGTGTAATGGTAGCACATTCACCCGGCAAGTGAGAGATCCGGGTTCGACTCCCGGCGGAGCAAGTACTTTTTGTGATTCAATATTTATTGAAATTAAATAAGGCTATTGCCATTTATACAATTTAACGTAAATAAAAGTCGTTTGACAGGTGTTTGGTCTTCCGATCATATGTTAGTTTGCTTATTTAAACACATATGTGACAGATACGGCCAAATACAAAATAATTGAATCGGAAAAAGTAAGCGCTCTGTGGTGTAATGGTAGCACATTCACCCGGCAAGTGAGAGATCCGGGTTCGACTCCCGGCGGAGCACGCAAGTACTTTTTGTGATTCAATATTTATTGAAATTAAATAAAGGCTATTGCCATTTATACAATTTAACGTAAATAAAAGTCGTTTGACAGGTGTTTGGTCTTCCGATCATATGTTAGTTTGCTTATTTAAACACATATGTGGACAGATACGGCCAAATACAAAATAATTGAATCGGAAAAAGTAAGCGCTCTGTGGTGTAATGGTAGCACATTCACCGGCAAGTGAGAGATCCGGGTTCGACTCCCGGCGGAGCAAGTACTTTTTGTGATTCAATATTTATTGAAATTAAATAAGGCTATTGCCATTTATACAATTTAACGTAAATAAAAGTCGTTTGACAGGTGTTTGGTCTTCCGATCATATGTTAGTTTGCTTATTTAAACACATATGTGACAGATACGGCCAAATACAAAATAATTGAATCGGAAAAAGTAAGCGCTCTGTGGTGTAATGGTAGCACATTCACCCGGCAAGTGAGAGATCCGGGTTCGACTCCCGGCGGAGCAAGTACTTTTTGTGATTCAATATTTATTGAAATTAAATAAGGCTATTGCCATTTATACAATTTAACGTAAATAAAAGTCGTTTGACAGGTGTTTGGTCTTCCGATCATATGTTAGTTTGCTTATTTAAACACATATGTGACAGATACGGCCAAATACAAAAATAATTGAATCGGAAAAAGTAAGCGCTCTGTGGTGTAATGGTAGCACATTCACCCGGCAAGTGAGAGATCCGGGTTCGACTCCCGGCGGAAGCAAAGTACTTTTTGTGATTCAATATTTATTGAAATTAAATAAGGCTATTGCCATTTATACAATTTAACGTAAATAAAAGTCGTTTGACAGGTGTTTGGTCTTCCGATCATATGTTAGTTTGCTTATTTAAACACATATGTGACAGATACGGCCAAATACAAAATAATTGAATCGGAAAAAGTAAGCGCTCTGTGGTGTAATGGTAGCACATTCACCCGGCAAGTGAGAGATCCGGGTTCGACTCCCGGCGGAGCAAGTACTTTTTGTGATTCAATATTTATTGAAATTAAATAAGGCTATTGCCATTTATACAATTTAACGTAAATAAAAGTCGTTTGACAGGTGTTTGGTCTTCCGATCATATGTTAGTTTGCTTATTTAAACACATATGTGACAGATACGGCCAAATACAAAATAATTGAATCGGAAAAAGTAAGCGCTCTGTGGTGTAATGGTAGCACATTCACCCGGCAAGTGAGAGATCCGGGTTCGACTCCCGGCGGAGCAAGTACTTTTTGTGATTCAATATTTATTGAAATTAAATAAGGCTATTGCCATTTATACAATTTAACGTAAATAAAAGTCGTTTGACAGGTGTTTGGTCTTCCGATCATATGTTAGTTTGCTTATTTAAACACATATGTGACAGATACGGCCAAATACAAAATAATTGAATCGGAAAAAGTAAGCGCTCTGTGGTGTAATGGTAGCACATTCACCCGGCAAGTGAGAGATCCGGGTTTCGACTCCCGGCGGAGCAAGTACTTTTTGTGATTCAATATTTATTGAAATTAAATAAGGCTATTTGCCATTTATACAATTTAACGTAAATAAAAGTCGTTTGACAGGTGTTTTGGTCTTCCGATCATATGTTAGTTTGCTTATTTAAACACATATGTGACAGATACGGCCAAATACAAAATAATTGAATCGGAAAAAGTAAGCGCTCTGTGGTGTAATGGTAGCACATTCACCCGGCAAGTGAGAGATCCGGGTTCGACTCCCGGCGGAGCAAGTACTTTTTGTGATTCAATATTTATTGAAATTAAATAAGGCTATTGCCATTTATACAATTTAACGTAAATAAAAGTCGTTTGACAGGTGTGTTGGTCTTCCGATCATATGTTAGTTTGCTTATTTAAACACATATGTGACAGATACGGCCAAATACAAAATAATTGAATCGGAAAAAGTAAGCGCTCTGTGGTGTAATGGTAGCACATTCACCCGGCAAGTGAGAGATCCGGGTTCGACTCCCGGCGGAGCAAGTACTTTTTGTGATTCAATATTTATTGAAATTAAATAAGGCTATTGCCATTTATACAATTTAACGTAAATAAAAGTCGTTTGACAGGTGTTTGGTCTTCCGATCATATGTTAGTTTGCTTATTTAAACACATATGTGACAGATACGGCCAAATACAAAATAATTGAATCGGAAAAAAGTAAGCGCTCTGTGGTGTAATGGTAGCACATTCACCCGGCAAGTGAGAGATCCGGGTTCGACTCCCGGCGGAGCAAGTACTTTTTGTGATTCAATATTTATTGAAATTAAATAAGGCTAATTGCCATTTATACAATTTTAACGTAAATAAAAGTCGTTTGACAGGTGTTTGGTCTTCCGATCATATGTTAGTTTGCTTATTTAAAACACATATGTGACAGATACGGCCAAATACAAAATAATTGAATCGGAAAAAGTAAGCGCTCTGTGGTGTAATGGTAGCACATTCACCCGGCAAGTGAGAGATCCGGGTTCGACTCCCGGCGGAGCAAGTACTTTTTGTGATTCAATATTTATTGAAATTAAATAAGGCTATTGCCATTTATACAATTTAACGTAAATAAAAGTCGTTTGACAGGTGTTTGGTCTTCCGATCATATGTTAGTTTGCTTATTTAAACACATATGTGACAGATACGGCCAAATACAAAATAATTTGAATCGGAAAAAAGTAAGCGCTCTGTGGTGTAATGGTAGCACATTCACCCGGCAAGTGAGAGATCCGGGTTCGACTCCCGGCGGAGCAAGTACTTTTTGTGATTCAATATTTATTGAAATTAAATAAGGCTATTGCCATTTATACAATTTAACGTAAATAAAAGTCGTTTGACAGGTGTTTGGTCTTCCGATCATATGTTAGTTTGCTTATTTAAACACATATGTGACAGATACGGCCAAATACAAAATAATTGAATCGGAAAAAGTAAGCGCTCTGTGGTGTAATGGTAGCACATTCACCCGGCAAGTGAGAGATCCGGGTTCGACTCCCGGCGGAGCAAGTACTTTTTGTGATTCAATATTTATTGAAATTATATATATATATATATATATATATATATATATATATATGGGTATATAATTTTCTATTTTGATGGTTGCTTAAATTATTTATAAGTTTGTGTCAAATAGAAAGCTACTGTGTGTTCGTGCCTTCGTATAAGTAGAAATTTGTAGAATACAAACGAAATATAGATATTTTCGTTACAACAAGTATTAAAACTGCTCCATTACGTTTAAAAGTTTTAATGGTTTTACATATATTTTGATGAATTTTTATGTTATACACACATACAAATTTGTTTTTATAGCCTAATAATGCTTCCATAGCGTGGTCCGAAAATTTTATAAATGATATTTACAACTTCAATTTTATTTTTTCACCTTCCATTTAATTAAGTAATTATGCTTCTCATTACCTTTTCTACTGACAGTAGATTAATGGTGTCAATAAACTGTGTTTGAACTTTTCAATATATTGCACACTAAATGTAAATGATGGAATAGAACTAAATATTTATAGCATAATTTTAATCACAACATTTAAATAATGTTTGTAATATGTAATTTTAAAAAGGAGATATTAAAATACAGCCTAAATTTCCAGATATCTCTGTAGTCCGGAAACCAAAATATTGATTATTACAAGTTACCGTTTTACTTCGGTGAACAGCAAAACTTTATACCAACTATTACGCTTGAATAAAAAAAACATTGTTTGAAATATTCATGAATAATGATTATCTCTCACGTTACCCAACAGTTAAAAGTCTATGTCCACAAAAGGTGTTGAATATTGTTTTGTTTTTTTTCGCCAAGAACCTAGCATTTGTCTATCATTTCTACGAAAAAGGAATCTACGAACATGGTTATTAGGGCAAATATGTTAGATTATTTGTTTGTATGTGTTGGAAAGCCCGTGTTAAGTGAAAATCTGTATCCACATTGAATGTACCTCCTAATGCTTTAAAAATGAACATTCTTATTCAGTACTATACTCAGTATATTATTACTATTCACGTTAATAAAGGGTTTTCATAAATGAATGGTGCAATTTTGAATGCTTATAAACAATTTGCTATGCAAGGTAGAAAAATATGGTTGGCACCTCTGAATTCTTCAGCTCAGTTAAATTTTGTTGCTCTGTGTTAGAAAACAGCTGTTTCATTGTTGTTGGTTAAATTGTGCAATAACTTCAAACATTTGATTCTGATCTAGAAACATGTTTTCTGATCAAGGAAAAAGCCAATTGTGTGCTATTGTTTTAGTGAATTAAGGTCTTCTGTTTTAGTGCAAAGGGCTTTTAGAAGATTATTTAACAAAGATCCACCTCATAGAAACAACATTACGCGTTGGAGTAAACAATTCGAAGAAACTGGAGCGGTACAAAAACGGAAGTCTACTGGGAGACCGACTGTATCAGAGGTAACAATTCAAAACCTTAGAGAATCTTGTCTTAGATGTCCACAAAAATCTCTTCCACGTCGTAGTCTGGAGCTTGGAATCCCAGTGACAATTCTGCATAAAATTTTGCATAAAAGATTACATTTTCATGCCTATAAAGTTCAACTGTTGCATGGGATCAAACCGAATGATACAAATAAACGTGTGGAGTATGCAACTTACATCTTAAATCAGATTGAAGAAAATGAATCATTTTTAAATGATGTTATGTTTACAGATGACCCTTTTCATGTTACCGGGTGTGTTAATAGACACAACGTTCGAATTTGGGGTTCTGAACATCCTCATGAGATCATAGAAATAATCCGAGACACACCAAAAGTAAACGTCTGGTGTGGACTGACTAAAAACAAAGTAATTGGACCTTTTTCATTGCTGAGAAAAGTCTTAATGGTAATGTTTATCTGGACATGCTAGAGAATTTTGGTTTTCCTCAAATTGACGAGTTTTATAATGTCAATATGGTGTATTTTCAACAAGATGGTGCGCCACCATTATAAGGGACTTTGTTCGTGATGCTTTGAATGACAAGTTTGGACAAAGATGGATAGGTCGAGGTGGCCCAATAGCATGGCCTCCTAGAAGCCCGGATTTGACTCTATAGGGAATGATATGTTACTAAATAATTCCCTAATTAAGAAATTAAAGATATGTAATTAGTCAAAATAATAGTATTGTATTTAAAGAGAGAAGATGATAACTACTTTATAATAATGACCAAAACAAAACATGTGGTCTATATCTTTTACAATACTAAAATAAATTATATTTTTAAATCAGCTGACCAGCTGACACTACATGAGCCCCCTAGGGAGACTGGAAGTCAGGGAGCAAGCCGTAAACGCACATTGCGACCAAATCTGGTAGCGCACTCTGGTGTTGTTGAGGCTGTAGGGAAGGGTCAGGTAGAATGTAAGCAGGCTTCACTCTGTCAATGCTTACTTTAGAGCTTCTATCTGCGATCTGGATGGTCATAGTTTTGTCGTCACGGCTGAGCACTTAGTGAGGTCCGCTGTAGGGAGGTTGCAGGGCTCGACGCACAGTATCGTCACGTAATAAAACATGAGTGCATGTTGATAATTCCTGGAAGACAAATGTCTGAGGTTTGCTGTGAGCTGAGCCAGAGACAGTTTGAAGGCGAGATGTTTGACGTTGCAGCCTGACAACAAGGTCAGAGATGTCTTCACTTCGTCCCAACCCGGAGGGCTGGCAAGGAGTGATCCAGGTAGACGTAAGGGTTCTCCGTATACTATTTCAGCAGAGGACGTTGTTAAATCTTCTCTGTATACGTTTCGGATACCAAGCGGAACTAGAGGGAGGGCTTGGAGCCAGCTTGATTCCGGGTGACAGATGATGGCCGCTTTTAGATGACGGTGAAAACGTTCGACCATACCATTGGCTTGTGGGTGATAACTGGTGGTCCGTAGACGTTCAATCCCAAATGTAGAGGTGAGACGTTTGAAAAGTCCAGATTCGAATTGACGACCTTGATCCGTTGTGATACGTTCTGGGCATCCAAAACGGGATATCGAACAGTTCACCAAAGCTTCGGCGACTTCCTCAGCAGTGATTTGCTGAAGTGGGTGAACTTCTGGCCATCTGTTAAACCTGTCAATAACGGTCAAACAGTATCGTTACGGGCCAGCTGGTGGGAGTGGTCCAATTATGTCTACATGAATGTGACGAAAACGAGCAGATGGTGGATTGACTGTTCCAAGTGGACTGTGAACGTGGCGTGAAACTTTGGCACGTTGACAGAGCTGACAAGTTTGGGCCCAAGTGCGGCAATCTCGCTGAATATTAGGCCAAACAAAACGTTGAGATATGAGGCGAGCTGAAGCTTTGATGCCGGGATGACTTAAGTTGTGTAGAGAGTCAAAAACCAGTCGTCTGAGAGGAGCAGGTACAAAAGGTCGGAGTGAAGGATTAGAAGTGTCACAGAAGAGGTCAACGTTTGAACCAGGGATTGTGATTCTCTTGAGTTTCAATGCTGTGTCACGGTTCAAAAGATCTTGAAGCTCAGTGTCCTCTCGTTGAGCCCGTGAAAGAGTAAAGTGGTCGACAGTTGTGATTCCTGAAATGGCATCGACACGTGAAAAAGTATCGGCAACGATGTTTGCAGATCCAGATATGTGCTGAATGTCAGTAGTGAATTGGGCAATAAATGATAGTTGATTGACTTGAACAGGAGGAAGTTTATCCTTTCTCTGTTGGAAAGCAAATGTCAATGGTTTATGATCAGTGAATATAGTACAACGTTGAGCTTCTAAAATGTGTCTAAAATGATGTACTGGTGAGTAGACGGCATAGAGTTCACGGTAGTAGGCGGGCCACTCTATTTGTCTTGCAGTAAGCTTTTGAGAAAAGAAAGCAAGTGGTTGCCATTCATTCTTGACGAGTTTTTGAAGGCATGCCCCAACAGATGAGGTGCTGGCGTCAGTGAAAAGTCCGAGTGGAGCGTTTGGGTCAGGGTGATTGAGCAAAGTTGCTTGAGAGAGATTCTCCTTGCAATTGATGAAGGCCTGTTCTAACTCGGTGGTCCAGGTTATCTTCTGATTTCCTTTGAGGCCTGCAAGAGCAGAGTGAAGTGGTGCTTGGTGTTGAGATGCAGAAGGAATGAAACTTCTATACAAATTAATCATGCCCAGAAAACGACGTAGTCCTTTGGCAGTTTCCGGGCGAGCGAAGTTCTGAAGAGCGGTGATACGATCGGGAAGAGGTCTAGTACCACTGGCAGATACTTCGTAGCCTAGAAAGGTAACTATTGGAAATCCAAGGACATATTTGTTAGCGTTGACAAGGATTCCATAGTCTGTGAGTCTTTGAAAAAGGATACGGAGGTGATCTTGATGTTGTTCGGATGTTTGTGAGAAAATAAGTATGTCATCAATGTATGGGAAACAAAAATCAAGTCCTGAAACCACTTCGTCGATAAATCTCTGAAATGTCTGTCCAGCATTTCTGAGTCCAAACCCCATGAAGGGAAATTCGAACAAACCGAAAGGTGTGGTTATGGCCATCTTAGGGATGTCGTCAGGGTTTACTGGTATTTGGGTGTAAGCATTTACTAGATCAATGACCGAAAATGTTGTGCACCCACGAATTTGATGATTGAAGTCATGAATGTGACGTACCGGATAGCTGTCAGGAATGGTTCTAGCGTTTAGAGCACGGTAGTCACCACACGGTCGCCAACCATTAGTCTTCTTAGGAACTAAGTGCAGAGGAGACGACAAAGGTCCATCAGAGCGTCGGGCAGTCCCTTCTTGGACCATACTATCGAATTCGGCTTTGGCGATTTTAAGGCGATCAGGTACAAGACGGCGAGGTCGGCAAGAGATTGGAGGGCCAGGCGTCGTCTGATGAAGTGTAACGTATTATGCTTCACCTCACGAGGTGTTCCAGCCGGACGAGTGAGGGTAGGAAACTCAGCAAGCACAGCGTGGAATAGAGAGTACTCGGTGAGGGTCTTCACACTAGGAACAGAGGCATCAGAAGTTTGACATCTTACTGTTAAATAAGTTGTTGAGTCAATCAAGCGTTGATTGCGACAGTCACGAAGAAGTCCGTAGTGAGCAAGAAAATCAGATCCAATGATGGGCATGGTGACATCAGCGATGATGAATTTCCATGCAAAGATGCGTCGCAAACCTAGATTTAGACCAAAATTTCTAAAACCGTAGGTGTGAATTTGTTATGAGTTCGCTGCAACCAAGTCGTAGTCCACGCGTTGTGGTCTGTTTTGTAGTAGGTGACGTGGGTAGCAGCAGAGATCAGAACCAGTGTCTATGAGAAATTTAGTACCAGTAACCCGGTCACTGATGTGAAGCCAGTAGACGCCATTATTGACTGGAGTTTGAAGAATATTTACATGGCTTGATACATTTATTAGCTTTCTTACCATATTTAAAATGATACCAACATATATCGGAGGAGCTAGATAATGATTTAGAACCATCCTGGCCGTGTAAGTCTGAGCGAGATCCAGGATGATGAGCTGAGAGTGCTGTCTCGATCTGAGAAATCCTACCCGTCAATTCCTTTATGACCAAGGTGAGTTCTGAGTCAATATTTACAGTTTTACGGTTGAGAGAACACACTGTAGATGGCAAAAGTAAATACACTTACATTCGGAGTTGCGGTGCTTTGAACTGTACTCAAAGGGATTGATGGGCTTACCTCAAACATCTTGTCAGCAACATGAGCTAGTTGCTCTAGTGACTGTTCTTGAGGTTGTGCCTGCAGTATTGCTTGGACTTGGCATGGTAGGCGAGTGATCCATAGTTGACGAATAAGATCCTCATGTACTGGAGTGTTACCGGAAAGTGATAGTAGATGACGAAGGAATTGAGATGGTTTACGAGATCCCATTTCTTCCTCCGTCAGAATTTGTTTTAGTCGTTGATTGGTACTGAGAGAGAGCCTTTGGATAAGTTCGGTTTTTTAAACGCGTGTAAGGGTTGGCTACAGGAGGAGCTTTAATTATATCCCTTACCTCATTAGCGTAGCGACCTTCTAGCTGACTTACAGCGTATGCAAATCTTGTATTCTCCTGTGTAACATGGGCGAAGGTAAACTGAGCTTCGACTTGTGCAAACCATACTTCCACATCTTCGGGCCAAAAGGGTGGAAGTTTGACACTTACCCGATTGACGACACGTTGGGGAGAGTCTGCAGTTTGTATATCAGTTTTCCGCATGTTCATTGTCCTGGTTAGCAGGATGGTGAATCTCTTCAGCATTGTTTTCTTGCTGACCTTGAAGATGACGTTGCAGATCTTCAACTTGAGTCCGCAAAATGTCGTTTTGCCTTTGCAAATCTTCCATTGAATGTGAATAAAAGTGGGTCTTGAATAATTTGTCCTCTTTTTCGGGGTCACCAATATAGGGAATGATATGTTACTAAATAATTCCCTAATTAAGAAATTAAAGATATGTAATTAGTCAAAATAATAGTATTGTATTTACAGAGAGAAGATGATAACTACTTTATAATAATGACCAAAACAAAAACAGGTGGTCTATATCTTTTACAATACTAAAATAAATTATATTTTTAAATCAGCTGACCAGCTGACACTACAACTCCATGTGATTTTTTTTTTGGGGGGGGATACGTGAAAAACATTGTTTATTCTCAGAAGATCCGTGATTTAGCTCATTTAAAGGAAAGGATTTATGAGGCAGTATCATCGGTTACAAGAAAACATGCTGCACAGTGTATGGGCCGAGATAGACCATAGATTAGATGTCTGCAGAGCTATCGGTGGTGGACACATTGAAATGCACTAAATGTATCAGTATAAAATTGTTTTTAACGAGGATTCTAATGAAATAAATATTTTTAATGTACTTCGTACGGTTCTCTTTTTTATTTTATGTTTAAATTGCACCATTCATTTATGAAAACACTGTATAATTATTAATTTATACCTTTCTAATCTTAATTGTCAAAAAACTAAAAGAACTACTTTTTTACATAGAACAAGGATTTTTATAATTTTTTTTTTGTTTTAACTGTCCACTATAATATTTTAGTAATAAGTAACTTTAATAAAAATATTAAATTCATTAATGAACGTTTAGGACACACGCATTTATAAAACATCATCAAATAATGCATAAGGTTTTTCTGGATTCTAGATATATAATATTCTAATTATATGGGAAGTGCAATATTTGCGTCTATGTTTTTCACGTAGTTGGTTCAGTCTTATCTTAGCAATATCACGGCAATGTATCTGAAGATATGTATTATAATAATTAATATCATTAGACGATTTGTCAGATTTTCTTTGAGAGTCTTGTTTGAAGTGAGACCATACCTTATTGGTAGGGTAGTTATATAGCTTTTAATTTCATATAACATATGAAAATTCTCATACTGCTACCTAATTTTAATTGCAAATACAAAAAATATAAATGCATAAAAAAGACATCATTTAATTATGAAAACGTGGCATCCGTTATAAAGAAGCCGTAATAATCACTGTTTTATAAAATCGGCCGTTTTTTGGTAAGCTAGAGTCCAGCACGTTACATCTACACGCAATACAGCCTAAGTGTACAACTTTTGGCAGAAGATGGGTCTTAATTAATTTTGGCTTTGCTTTTTAGTAATTGTTAGTAACATTAGTAATTATAGTGGTTCATTTTGTATATATAAATTTCACCATTGCAAAATAAATACATTACACAGTATTCCACTTACCCTACTTGGTATTATATTTATATTGCTGTTAGCAATAAAGAAATAGTAATACATTCTTTAAAGTATATTAAAACATATTAAAATTGATCACACTACAAAGCTTTGAAAAATGTACTCTACTTATTGAAATACGTTCACTCAAATATAAAGTGTTACTTAAATACTAATAATTTAGTTTTAATATTTTTTATTTTAAAATAATTTAACATACAGACAGCTGATTTTCTCAAATTTTGTATATTTTGGATTAATGAGTATTAAATTTTCAAATTATGATCATGTATAACACATAAACAGATATTTCAATATTCATGTTTAAAAAACCACGTTGTGCATAGCAATTGACAGCTTAAAAATATATTAAAGAAAATATAAAACATAAACATATATTATATCAGTAGTCCTGTGGAAATCATTTAAAAGTAAAACTGCATTTTAATATCTTGTTTTAATATTACAACCACACATAATATCTGTCCTTCTCAATATTGCTAAGGGAATATCATATGATGTCATTATTTATCTTAAATAGTGTTTTTCATAGGTAACACCCGAAGCCATACAGTTGATTTTAATCAAGATACCGATATAGATGAAATTTTCTCAAGACATCTGTATCCAGCATAAAAAAATAATGGTTTCGTTTTATTTTGTTTTAAAATATAAAGAAAAATAAGAACAAAGGAGGTGATAGAGATAGCAATAAAAGCGACAAACAAAGGTGTAATGTTGTAGCAAAGGTATCGCCAAGGGTTTAGAACACTCCGTCTTTGATTGATCTTCCTCATGTCCCTCTGTAGTGTTGTTTTCACTGTCAGCCGCTTTATCTGTACATTTTGTAAAACACTGAACAAATACAAATATAAATAGGAGATTAATATGATATTTTGCGATGAAAATTTATTTTATTTTATTATAGTTCGTAAACAAACTTATTAATTTGCATTTCTGTTGCAAATTTCGGAATTCTTACCATGTTCAAATATATATAAACTGTTTTTTGTGGTTTTATTTTGTTGTTATTATTTTTGTGGTTTTTTTATTTTTTTGCGTCTCACAGGATGCTTTATTATTTTATGAAGATTTAAGTTCTGTATTTAATTATTTGGTTCATATTTACTTTAGCTACGATCTACTAGCTACACCGATCTCATAAATTTTTCAAATCAATTTCTTATAATAGTACGTTTCCTTTTCCAGAGAGAATATTCAGGCAGTCGTAATCCATAATTGCTGACACTATGTTTTAAATGTTAGGTTATCTCTTAAATAGTCCATCAATAAAGGGGAATTATAGGTAGAGAAAATAATAACCTAAGGAGAGGTAGGTATTAGTGTGGGGGGAAAGCGAAAGGAATCTTTGTGGTCAAAGAATTTTTACAACAGGTTCTACTTTTTATGGTCAAGATTTATTGACTTTTGTCCTCAGAGTTTACCTCTATGTTAACGTTTTTTTTTCACGGAAATCTTTCTAGAGAGTTTTGCAACATTTTCTACCAATGCGCATCTTATCTTCGCATCTCGTTATTAAATTATGTTTACTAGTTTCAAACATATGTTGCTGCGTAGTACATTTAAAAATAAACAGCGCTGTTCATTATGTTTTGTCGTCGTCATTAGACATCTTATATTCATGTTTTTTTATAATCGTCAAGAAAAATAGAAGAGTTTTTCCTGTGAAGTATATGCGCAGTGGATGTTATTTTAACGAGTTATAACGAGCAATTATAAAATTGTGTCGATTTTAGTTCGATATAGAGTTTTAAAAAGCGTTTTTCTTTCTCAATTTGACGATACACATTTTTTGTTTTAGACACTGAACCGACCGAAACTTTCCCAATAACACCCACCAAGTGTTATCCTCCTCATTATTAAATGTTCTTTAATGTTATATTATTACGAAATTTTTTATATATTTAATTTATTTTTTAATATAACTATGTTAGAAATTATTAATTGCATCCTTATGTTGGCTGGCTGGTCTCCAGGTAAGCAAAGTTTCTAACGTCAGATCACGTTGACCAAACATTGGGTATTGTGGAAACGAGCACACACGGGATCTGTGCTCGAATTTAGGTACTATCTCGAAGAATTTTTATTTCCCGAGGTCCGCACTGATTCCAAGGAGTAATTTATATAACGATTTCGATTATTTACTTTAAGTTACATTTTTAAACATAGTGCGAAGTAGTAAAAGTAAACATTTATCTATGGAACAGTAAACATCCTGAGGAACAGGTCAGATTATAAATCACCATACGTAATGTTGGTGATATTGTGTGTAACTTACATTTAAGAAAAGTCCAAAAACAATAGTTTTACCTTCCCAATATTCCAAAATATACTTGAAAACTTTCATCCCATAAAATTGTATAACAATTACTTTTATTCCTCGAAAATTTATTAACCAGAAAAAAAAAAAAAGAATATTTTAATTCATAGCTTTGTAAGATGTTTATTTACTTTAAATGCGATAGAGCTAAATAAATAATTTAGTGGTTATTAAAACCAAACAATTTTACTTTGAGAGTGTTTCACGTTTCGTTCTAAATTTAAGTGTTCCGTTTTATCAGATAGCCCAATATACATAATATATAATACTTATATACATATTTTTAACGTGGTACAATTAAATATTTACTAAAGTTTAAATTATCCCATCAAAACAATGAACTAAGTTTAATACAGTAATTAATAAAGTAATAATAACGTCAAGAATATTAAAATGTATTTATAACATTTTTAGTACGATGCATAGTAATGTGTATTATGACTCAGCAATGTTCTTTAACACGAGCGTATTTTTAAGACATGTACAAACATGATATAAACATTGCTAACGGATTCTGTCTGAAACATTAGGGAGAGATACTTTACCTAATAAACAATGAAACCTAATAAATATGCAACGCTGTAACAATTTTTAGTCTTTATATCTAGGGCCATGTCTTTGCCAATGATAAATTCATTCGTGTGGATAAGATCAATAAAGTTAGCATTAACATATAAACGTGGTAAAAGTACCCAACACAAGGAGTCGTATCAGGCTTCGATGGGGTTGCATGTACAATTTCTAATCTACACCTCTTCTCATGCTCGATATGTGCTGCGGACGGATAGACAAGCAATCATGCAGAAAAGAGATTGACCCTAAAATAATGCATCACGTAACTCTTATAGCCATGAAGTTTTACGCCAAACTTAAGATTTATACATAAAATATTTA
The DNA here is from genome assembly GCF_021130785.1 of Homalodisca vitripennis. Taxonomy (NCBI): domain Eukaryota; kingdom Metazoa; phylum Arthropoda; class Insecta; order Hemiptera; family Cicadellidae; genus Homalodisca; species Homalodisca vitripennis. Next base: position 64,283 of record NW_025777164.1, on the reverse strand, counting down.
GTCATTTGAGAGTTTTCTTTGTTAAATTAAGTTTCATACCAGTATTAAAATAAATTTTTTAGGATAAGTCGGCTTCATATATTGATATAAAACATATTTGAATTCATTGTATGTGTACTGCATTTAAAAAAATTATTTATCTGCTGTTTTGTATTACCATCATGGTTACAATGAGGAAAATGTAAAAATATTCACTAATGTTTACCTAAATCTCGTGGAGTGACATGCACCATCATCGAACTAATTTTTCGCCATATAAGTATGAAACGTAGTGCACAATTTCAAGTATATAGGTCGTTTCGTTTTATCGATTTCGTGCAGAAAGAATGACAGACGAACAGACAGACAGACAGACATTTTTCAGCACAACGAGGGACAGGCATCACTAAAGCCAATTAATTTCATGCAACAAACAGCACACTTACTGATGTTGTCTTAAGATGTGTGTATACTTTGTTCCAAATGTTAATGACAACTTAAATACATACAGAAATTAAATTATTATAAGCATAACTTGGGTGATGAAACTATTGCATAATTAAAACAAATGTACTGTTTTGAAATTAGTTAATTTATGTGCTCAAAGGATGTTTTTAGAGAAATATGTTATAACTGTGTAATATTAATTACAATGAAATTACTATTCACTAACTCTGCATAGATTTATATTAGGTTGAACACTTTTAAGTGCGTTTTATTAAGACAAGGAAATTAGACTTTCTATTTTTCATACGTATTAACACGAATCTGATTGCATTACAGTTTTACGTATTTTGTATAGTTCAAGATTTCTTTAAACATTATACCAATAGTACCATGAATTGTATTTTATTGCTTACAAACAAACACTGATATTATTAATTTAAATCGTTAGTACAGCTGACTAATTGATAAAAATTCTTGACAATTATTTAATTAGAAAATTGTTGTAGGTGTTTATTTATAAGAATATACTATTGCTTGTCAGACCAATCTTGAAGATTAAATGTTTAATTTTTAAATGTAAAATCTCCAGACTAACAAAAAAATGTATACAATAATTGGATTGTCAATTCAACTCATTTTATTTACGATTCAGTAGCGTAAATGAGTTTAAGGTATGAATTGACCTGGCCAAACAACATTCAAGTGCACTTATTTACAAATCTCGTATGTAGTACCCTTTGTGGATTGTACGTATTGTCCACACAAGAACGTCACACACGGACATATAATGCATTAAAAATGCTGCAATAATATAGTGTAAATATATATCATTCAGTGGGTAGGTTAAAATAACGTTTTTTTTTAATTTTCAATTGACTAGTTATTTTTTTTTCTTATTATAGTTCTCTACATCTACAGTATTCAAGGACATTTAGCTACCTCCATCCTGTAAGACTGCCTTTACATAATTTTTGTAAAAGTTTTTAAAAACTCATAGTTTTGCTGAATAATTGATATATTCCATGTTTAAAATGTTTTTTTATGATAATACCAGCTATTCGCAGTTTCAAACTCAATGTTTAAATTAGGTACACCATTGAAAATAATCCGTTCAAAGTATATTCTAAAACACTCCTGAAAGATTTCAAAGTCACTGAACGATATTCCAATCTCTCAAGCTATTTTAGATTTAAGTATAAAAAATAGCTCTATTGTGCTCTGAAGCCCTAACGTAATAGTTATAATTAGTTTTTTTTTTAGAATAATTCTATATCACTCCACAATTCTTTTCATTTTTATAATTTGATTGAATAGCCCAAACTATTTTAGTAACAATTTAATAATTTTGGCCTCTGTAGAAGAATCCCAATCCCGAAGTGCTTTGATCTTCAGAATACTATGTGTGTGTTTGTATTGGACATAAACGGAATTATACTATTATAGATGCAAATTGTACCAGTGTATATAGTTAATAGATTCATATGTTAAGGTAAAAGGATATTATTGTGGTTTTTTCGAACGTATAAGCACTTCTGGACCAAAAGAACTAGGTTTAAATCGCAATGTTGAGTGGAAATTAAAAAAGTACTAAAACATTGTGTACTTAAAGGCGTTATAGCTTTTTATATAGATGATAATAACGAAAGCCCGAATATATAAGCTCTATTTCTCACATTTCTATCACACTGGCCTCATAAAATATTCCTCCGCATAATGAGCATGGCTCTTGCGTCACAACAAAGACTACCTGGCGTTTCATAACAAGAAAGAGCTTAATAAAGTTTGGGCCCAGTAAATCAGCTCCCATTGTTAAAGGGTGTAGCAAACATTGGGACCCTTTATTAACGTTTAATGAATTTTTATTTTGTTTATTACAGTTCCATTTGTAATTGGTAATATTTAGTTATTTTACAAAGATATGTGAATTTACATAGGACCCAGTAATTGTATAAGTACTAACTAATACTGTTACTTTAAATATCATTATTTGCAACATACCACGAGTGCTATAAATATTGCATTTAAAACAGGGTTTTTAAAACAAAATATTTAATAATAAAAATTGTTAAAAATTCAAAGCTGTATATGATAGGTTAAACGTTTTAATCAATAAATTTATCTCATTGGTGTTTCTAGTTATAAAATATTTGCTTGTGCTGTTGGAGAACTTATATAAATAAAGATAGAATACACAACTTGCACTTTTGTTAATATAATAATGTCTTTGCTCGTAAATATTTTTAAACGAATAAGATTGGATATAATATGTACAAGGTTTACCAAAGGTTTTAAAGCCAAAATATTTCCTCAAAAAATTTTACTTTTTTATAGTACACTCTAAGGCATTTTGTTTTAAAAACATATGTTATGTTTTTATGTATTGTAGTCTAAACACTTTACATAGGGGATTTCTTACTAGGTAATAGAAATATAAAGGGTCCTTAATATATTATAAGATAAAACTTATCACGACATATAACAATTTTTTACAATACTTCACAAATTTGTTCAATCGCGTTCATAAAAAATACGTTTGTAATAATATTTTTAGAAATTTCATAATCATGGATTGTAATATCCTTATAATTTTCTCGTGTTTTATTGTAATAAAAATAAATTCAGCAACATGTAGGAAAATAAGAATTATACAATAAAATTGTTACTTTGCTAGAGATTTAAAAACAAATATGTATGTTCTGTTAAGTTTACTATTTCTTTATAAAATCATCGGTACCCTTGTTTATATCCAGATTAAACTGTATACGTCATTATACGGGTCTGTACAATATAATATAGTCGGATTAGAATAAAATATTGTATCAAGTTACAGCAAGATCTATATATTTATAATCTAAAATGATTTACAGTTCAATTAAGTAATTTAATTTTTAATAATAAGTAATAATACAGCATTTAGTGACATATTTATATCAGTAATAAGACTGTATATTTATCATTAGCATTTAAACTAAAATGGTAACTTGGAAGAAATTAAATGTACTACACGATATTTTTCGCATATTCAATATATACATCATACATACAATGATATAAAAACGTTACATAGGCGAGACGGGGATATTGTGTACAGAGCAATGTATGCATTCTAGTAAGTTGCATGAGATTAGAATCCAAAAAGATATTACAGGAGGGAAAGACACAAATAGAAATATAATATAACGAATTTCAATATCTTGTTACCTTAGCAAGGAAATGGGTTGCTTTTTATGTTTGACTTAAACAAACATAACGACGTATTATTTATTGTACATGTTATAATGAGATACAACAATTTTCTGTTCACTTCATTTATTTATTGGTACTGCTTATATAAATGGATAATATAGATAAGTCAATAAAATTGTTTGAAGAGGTTTATTAGAAGGTAAAATTTGTGTTTTGAACTGGATTGCTATTCTACAGTGATTGAATGTAGAAGAGAAAGGACACGAACGATTTATTTGTATTGGCAGCCAGTGATGTATTAGTACTCTCACAATTTGATGTCCTGTTACAGCAAGCATGTAGTACTTTCATACCGTCATTTTATACTTACATTTTTCAAATCATTTAAAAATCATAATATATTGTAAGAATTTCAACAATTTTTAGATTAAGTATTGTGTTTAAAAGTTTATTAATTATACAATCCTTCAAAATATTAAGAACTGATCTGATTTTAAACATAATTGTCAGAGTTAAGTTTTAAATAGTTTTGCACTTATTTAGTCAATTAATACCTTTAGTTACAAATACAAAACACAAGTAAAATTCTACCCACGTCTATTATATAAATGTAAATATGATTTTAAACAATGTATATGTCAGTGGATAATATCATCATAAATATGGCAAACTGCTCTTGTCGTTATAATGTGTCTTAGGCTCTTTGGACTGGGATGAACAATATATTTATTCTTTACATATTATTTTTGGGATAAATTTCAATGAATGTGGATAAAGTGCGTGCTATACAGGAAAGAGATTCTAAGAACTATAGTCCGTCAGATCTTATGAGATATATCACAAATTTTCATAAAAGTTATATTCCTATACAATTTATTTTTAAAACAATGAAGGCCACTCAAGGATTAGCTGTGATTATCAATTGTTTAACTAACGCAGGTAATTTACATAAAGTAACATGTTGCTGTATGACTAAGGACCAAAAGTTGACATGTACATGACTACCATATCATCCCAGTGGAACGAACACAGCATACTTTAACGATAGTTATCAATTTTAATGAAACGTAATTTCATGACTCCCGAGTCAAATATATCCTGTATACCTTAATTACTTTTGTATAGCATCCACAAATTTAACCGCTTTATATAAAAAATCAATATGTATTTGTTTATTATATAATATAATCAACAGCATTTGTTTCTTCACATAAAGGTTAAGAGTCAGAAGTATTTAAGTTAGTAAAGCATGTTTTGATCTATAAAGTTATAGAAACAAGATTGTAGAATTTCAGTAGCAACACTTCCCACGCCGTTCCATATGATACATGGAAATGAATAACCTTTTTAAGTGCTCCATTTTCTCTTTGTGCATATGTCAATAGTAAAATTTCCATAGTACAGTGTAGTTCAATCCAGTTGACTTCACAACTTGAATCTAGTTTTACTCACTACACCGTTGATATAACCAATATTCTTTATATTTATTTTAACTAAAGAATGTAAATCATTAGAAATAATGTGAAGTATTATTTTAAGAATCACTATGACGATGTTCGATAGGATAGAGAACAGAGATGGAAAATGCAGCGTGGAGAAATTAATTTATTTTCACTGGAAATTATAAATGATGTTATAAAGCAATAAGCTTTTAATAAGTTTAATATGAGCTATTATATAACCTAAATATGAAAAAGAAATATAATTTATGCATGCAATAATATATCACTTAACCTTGTAATTATTATAGTGACTATTATCTCTCTTTAGAGTTTTTAAAGGTTATGGATTTTTATTGAAAACAATATTTGATAAAGAAACAGTGAACCTCAGTTATTATAATAGATAAATTATGAAATAACTGATAATAATAAATAAATAAAATAATTCATCCGTACATATACTTTGAGACAGCAAACAATAACACATTAGACATTTCCCACGAGGGTTTGGTGAAAGTGCTCTTTCAACGAGCATTAGTAGACTTCCGTATGTTTATGCAGATAGTATGATAATTTTTACTGAAATTCCATTGCACTGTTGTCTTAATTTCTATCCCAAAATGAACATTTATGTTATAAAGGAACTAATGATTATATTATTCCAACAAATTATAACGGGCATCAGAACTGAATTAATACCAATGAAAAGGGTAATATAAGAGGACAAAAAATTATCCAATTTATCATTTCAGTTGATTACTAATATCCCTATCACATATCTTAGTCGTTCTATCGTTATTAAGTTTTCCCTATATTTTATAATGTGTCCCATTTAATCTCCTTTATATTTGTTATACAGATAAACAAGGCAAAAGTACATTACACCACATGTTGTACAGCGGTATTCATATACAACTCACTTGATTTAATCAAGACTGATTACAGATTTTTCCAGTCGTCAGGCAGAAAAAAGAAGAAATGTACAAGCCTATGGAGTGATTGGCTTCTATAACCTGTTAGTAAAATTCCACAGATACACATACCCTTTATTAAGTTCCAAAAGTTCATCAGAATATCTATTATCTATGTATGAATAGTTTGATGTAATTTTATAGTTTATTGGTAAGTTTTTCTTCAAATATCCTGCAAACAAACATACATAGATACAAAGCTTTCAATACCCTCGATATAATGATTTAATACCTCCTAAATCATATATAAGAATACCTATTCAATGTTTTTCGTAAAGGCCAATAGCAATAAAAGGGAATGGTATTAAATGTTAATTCATGTCTTATTCGTAATCACACTTATACGTAATAAAATTACGTGTAATATGCATATAGTTAAATGTCTCATAATTAAATAGACTTAAAAGTATTATACAAGTTTACCTGAATATTAGTTACCTGAATTGTGTAGTAATAGCATAACATAAAATCCAAAACCTATTCAGATATAGACGTCTTATGTTCACGTGATATTTGGAAAACATGGAATACACACAGAATGGAATAATTATTAAATGTAGATTTGTTTTTATGTATAAAAATGATTTTTAACAAATATAACAAATTTATTCTAGGATTGGAATTTTATCTATGATAATTGTAAGCAATGTTTAAAAATGCCATTTATAAGACAAGACTGTTTAACAAGTGAAATCGGTTTTATAATAATTATGTAACAATTTCTACAACAAAAGTTTTAATACAACATCTTCTTACTTTTGAAATAGAAATACGAAATTATAGGGCTTACAAAGATTTTGAGTAAATTCTCAGCAATCTGATATGTAAGTCTGATATTCAATAAAATGTAATTAAAAGTGATTTTTTTAGGGAATTATAACTGTCACATCAAATTAAGTACTTTTTTAATTTTTACCTAACAAATTTGAACTCATTATTTACTGTATGACCTTTTAATAACGAAGTTTTAACTATTTTTTTTGTTAGATTTTATAAATAATATAATATGTTTTATGTTTGAAAATAGCTTAGTGTACAATTATAAATATATGCATAATATTAGTATAGGGATACTCATGTATACTATAAAAGGCGCTATAATACAGCACATACAGAAGATATATATATATATATATATATATATATATATATATATATATATATTATATATTTAAAACATTTTTTTATAATTATAACTTCTATCATATCTAATAAAAAAACAAATCCCTTTTCCTTTTTTTTTGTTATTTTTTTCGTTATAAACTGTATCTGTAACACCTAGCTTGTAGAACAAAGTTGTTTTAGATATAAACTATTTATTGCTTGCAAATAATGTAAAGTATTGTTCAATTAAATATAGAGCTTCAACAGGCAGAGCCCATGTTACGTTCCCTCATAGTTTCAATAACATTAATGCGCAAGATTATTAACATTAATTACTTAACCATTAAACATTAATTTATAACTTTTTCATGGGTTAAAATCCAAACCAATAAATAAGTTTAATAAATTTTATTTTTATTATTTAAAGCGAATTATTTAATACATTTGTATCTTTGTCGAAACATTCGATGCATTTATGTTTCAAGAAACATAGTATTTCTTTCATGACACATTAAAAATTTTCTACATTCAGTAATAGTTTTTTAATTTAAATAAAACATTTTTGAACCTTAAAAACAATAAACACTTTTAATAAAGGATAATTTTCGTTAGCAAAAGCTACCTGTTTTCTCTTATATTACTCATAAATACGTGATAAATACGGTTGGTAAATTTTCACAAGAACGTAAAGTATTTTCAAAAATACGTTTCAAAAATATGTAAATTTTTACCAGTTAATTGTTGTCGGTTGCCTTATTAAAAATTAAACCCGTTTAATTCCATAAGTTTGCTGTAACGTTCAATATTAAGAGTATTTTCAAGCAAATTAGATTTCCGTCTCCAATAATGAACATGGTTTAGTTTTTGTTTTCAAATTGGTATTAATCTAAAAATAATTTATTTGAAAAAGTTTGTGATCTAAAATATATAGTCGTTATACCGCAACAATTGAAACGATTTTAAATAAAATTCGGGATTTAAATTTTAATGTGTATCAGTTCATTGAAAATTGTTTGATTCACAATGAACAATTAAATCATATTTTACCACATAAAATAACACTCTTTCAACTTGTATGCTCTAAATTTTGTTTATATACTTTAAAGTATTTGCTATATTATAGAGTTAAAGTTCATAAGATTGATCTATTCAGGAACCATATATTGAATACTCAAAATTTACCCCCAAAAATGTCATAATTTTTCTACCGCCAAAGTACCATAGAAAATAGAAATAATAAAAACATTCTAAACAGGTAAAATATATTTAAATGAGTAACAGAAAATACATTAAAAATTATTAATTTTATTTTTTTGTGTCATTTAGTAACACAAATCGGTTGTTATTTGTGTTTAGCAACATAAATAAAATTAGTTTACATTTTACTTATTTACTAGTTCTCTAGCAGTATGATACTATAATTTATTATGGATTACATTATAAGCTTATCATAGTTGGGGTATTTTATCTTATCATTCTATAGGCTGGTGTATAATTATATGGGTTAATGGCTTAAAATTCATGTTATTCCCGCAATGACCTGCACAAAAAAAATTTAATATTTTATAATAAAGTTGTACCATAGTTCTAATTTATTTATGCTGAATCGCGGTTGGAGGTAGGAAGTAGGCTCTTGTTAACTAGACGCGGTGCGTGGGACATTGTTTGTTTAGTAAGACCGGTCAATCAGCTGATCGGTCTAAGGTGATACGTTCCGACCCGGCTCGCGGTAGTGAGAGAGGGAGTCAGTCGAGTCTTGGAGTTTCCAGGAGGAAGGTGTACCGGTCGAAGCTGAAGTTTTTTCTCTAACCCTATAGTTGTGATTTAGAGTAATTATTTTATCGCGTGTAAATTCAATTTCAAGTATTTAATTTCTTTAGTGCGTTTTAGTTTCCGATCTGCCTCTGTAATCTTCAAAGTAGTAAGTCCCGTACCAGCGTATATAGTTAATATCTTTTATTTTTATAATACTGTAATTAAAAATTTCTAAAGTTTCCCATTATTTCAGAGTCTGAAAATTTAATTCAATTTTTGAAGTATTGTGAATTAAATTTTGGTGATAAAGTAAATATCAAGTTTTGTGTTATTTTAATTTTGACTATTTTGAGAAGAGAACTTTTTATTTTGTTTTATTAATTTAAATCATTTTGGAGAAGTATACATTTTTAGTTTAATTTTAATACCTTATGATCAGACTCTTAATTAGATTTGTTCGATTGAGTGACATTTTGAAGAAAATTGAATCAAAAAGTTTGTAAACTTTGTTAACATTTTGGTGAACTTAAATTTCGGAATAAATCAAGTATTTCCGAAAAGTTGTTTATAATTTATAAAGTATTAGCTACATAAAAATTTTAATATATGTGCTATAAAAACGGTACATAATTTTGTGATTTATAATAAATTAATACTTCATATTCCAAGTGAAAATCAAGCAGAAATAACATTTCTCTGCATTATCCAACGACAAACACGTTAAACCTACAAAAAGTTTTATCTACATACATAGAATTTAAAGTATCTCAAGTTATACTTGTAAACATTTTAAAATTTATCTCCTTCAATACAAACATAGGCCAGTTCAATTTAAAAGGAATTTTTATTGTATAATGTCCAATGATTATATTTTTATTATCCAACGAAATTTAAAACTATGTTTGAATGAACGTTTCAATTAAAATTTACTATACTAAAAGAGGAACCATTTAAACAAAATTCAAAAAATGTCTAAAAACCCTAAATTGCGTGGGATCTTTATAACATTACTTTGTTATCAGTGCATTAACTTAAATCCATGATAGTAATGTACTCTTTTGCTATTAAATCTTATTGCTAAATATAAAACGAATTGTTATACTACAACACTAATCTGAATTAAAACATACGATATCTGTGAATCTATTTAAATAGTAGAGAAGTGGAACACAAAATGAGTAATGCACTCACCAAATTACTTTTCGTGACAAAGTAAAGCGGTGTACTGTAAACTAATTTAAACCACTAAGGTTGGGTTTAAATTTGAACAGGTGGACTGTGGTTCAGGACCTGTTTAAAACGTTTGAAGTAACTCAGCAACGAGAACCAATTCATTTAAACTAACAATAGAGGATTTACACCCACCAACCTTGTTAATACAACAACCTTTGTGATTGCAGGGTATTATTCTTTACAAATGGCCTAGTCATGAAGCATTTTATTTTATACTGGTACACAATAAATAATTTATAAAAAGTTATTTGAAAACATTTAAGTTCAGAAAGATAAAATTTGTAATCTTTCAATAAGTTTCATGGATAAAAACAAGGTTACAATCTCTTTCAAACATAAATATAGCTCAAAAAACTGATTTCCTAACAGGCACAGTATCATTGTCTGTACATCAGTTCTGTTACTCTGGATACTTTATGTAAGATATACTTTGTTATTTAGAATATAAAATCAACACCACAGTTTTCTAAGACCTAAGACAATCATAATTCTTCTGATAAGACAAGGATTTGTTCTAACTTTAAAATATTAGATGCTAAATTTTGGCAAAGGATTATATCATTTCAACTGCAGGGATATTAAAAACGTATTTATAAATGGTGATTTAAAACTAGCAATCATTGTTATATTACCTCCTAGTAAAATTGTTAGATAGTTTATCGCCTAGATCAAATTAACAGGACTTCAGATGTAAGAAAAATCCATTAAGACAGCGTAAAATTTTACGATGTTTATAAGTTCACTGTGTAAATGTTCTCTACTTATAAAATAATTTCTTTGTGTTTAGTATAATAAAAATATGTATTAAAAGTAGTCAGATTTAGATAAATGTAGATTAAATTTAATGTAAATTTTTAATATTTGTTCTTACTAGTATTTTTTTACTATTGTAAGTTTATTCATATACTGTAAGATATATAAGTTAGGGTAACATTTTTATTTAGATGGTTTTTTACTGATGCAGAATATTTTGTGTGATCTCTTTCCTGGCATCGTCTTGGAATAAATTAATACCTTCGCCGAGGACTGTTTTATAATTTTGTGACTACCTTTACTATATGTGTAATAAGGGCTTTTGTGTAAGAAAGTATGAGCTGAAATTTTTTAGGTTGTATTATTTGAGACAATCTCTAAAAGTTACTACAGGGAATAAACTTTATTCGTCTTAAAAAAAATATATATTTTCAGTATACATACATTAGCCATTGATTTTATTTACACAACTTAGTGGGTGGCCAGAAATAATAAATTTGTTATTATTTCACTAATAGTATAAGTATAATTCACACGTATTTTTCAAATTATATTAATCTTAGGTTTGTGTAATAAGTTGACCTAATTGAAAATTGGTTCTGATGAGAAATTCCTTTCTCCAGCAAAATACAAATATCTGATTTTATTTTAAAGATTTCTAATAAACCCCTGCTTGAATTAAATCACGGGTAATTTTTTGATTTGTTATGTTAAAATAAAAAACACACGATGGGATTGTATTGATAAGTGTATTTATCTATTCTAAATATGATAACTGTAATTGATGAATGTAAGAACGACATATATACTATTATATAAATATATATAAAAACATATATAAATTACTAAACACTATTTAAAACAACTCTATCAACCTGAAATATTTCAATGTGTAAACAATTTATTTCATAAATTATTCTAAATCAATTTTAAATAATTTGTATTTAGTACTTTAATAAAATCCTTATCTTGGCGGTTTTTGAAACTTGAAGGCTGTTTCTTGTTTGCAGTGAAAGGATTAGTGCTCATAAATTAAAAGTAAGTTTAAAACTAAATACAAATATGAAGAAAATGCAGCATAGTAACAATGTTAGATTAAGTTTGAAAAACATTATTATATGGGAGCAAATGGGGAAAATTAAATATATTTGTTTGTTCAGAAAAATTGCCTATTGTTCCTTCAAAAGCATGCTTGATATTAGTCAACAGTGCTGAGTGAATCTAAGCTTATTTTAAATATTAAGGAATATATAAATGAATTCTCTTTTTTACTATTACAATCTTTGGGTAAATTTAATTTAGTTGAGTCAAATGAGAGTAACGATAAAACATAAAACTAAGACATACAAACATATTAAGGTTTTGTCTCATATTGGCATTCTTCTTTATCAAAAAATGAATCTTTTCTATAAGTAATATTGGTAGATAACCTATAGGCAATATTATTGATCTACTCTGTTATTTTTCGAGACTTTTTTTAAGCAACTATTTATCTACATCTGTCATAGATATGTTGTTCTTAAATTCATCGATTAGAGTTATCATATTTAGAATAGATAAATAGGCTACACTTATCAATATAATCCTTTATACAGTTAGTTAATTGAATGGCCAATTTTATTAGTAGATTATATATTTAAATTTCAAAGCACGATATTAGATACCTATAATACATCTCCCTACCAATATTTATTTCAAGAGACATTACCTTAACGTTATCGTATATGGAATAGAGTATGTTACATTTGTCCACTATTAACGCACGTCACGTATGAGCTCACAAGGCGAAGTTTGACGTGCAAAAGGAATTTACATGTATTTCATGAAAATTCCTTTTGAAATTATAGTTACAATTATCATTAAAATAATATTATATTTGTTTCAAAGAGGTGAAATTAGGCCAAATGGTCTTTGTTACATTTAACGTAACAAATCATAAGGACTTAAAAAATTCAGAACTCCAGTAAAAAGTTCAAGTTGTATATTTTTGTGCTATGAATAGTTCGATATAATTGGTAACACGGAGCTTCCTGTACATCAATATGTTCCATGATACAGGATAAAAAGTGGTAAACAATTTGATGTCAAGAGAATTACCAATAATTTAGGTATAATATTTTCATTAAAACCAAATTTCGTAAATTATTATATATATATATATATATATATATATATATATATTGAGTGAAAAATTACTTAAGAAATTATATTACCACAGTCAAATTATTTTATATTAAAAAAAACTAATGCAGAAAACTATGAATGAAGGTTCAAAGTTATGAAGTTATTGATATCAGGTTCTTATTGTTCTTAAGGATTTGTATGCTGTATAGTGAGTATACTCTAAATGATTACCTTCAGAAAGCGACAGACTTAATTACAATATCGGTTAATTCGCTTTCTGTGGAGAACGAAAAACTGCAGTTCACACCAACCTAATCGATCACATTCATTCTTAAGGTTGATTAAAAGGCATTTTAGCATTAACGTGTAAAGTTTTAGTCCATAGATAAAACCCTCTTCTCAGTCAATCATTATAAGTGAGCAGATGCATGAGCTGTGAATCATTTCACTGGATTTATCATTCCTATTTTGCTGCTTTCGGACCGATATTACATGATCTCCAACAGTGAAGTCATTACAAAAGCAAACATTAAAAATGAAATACATCTCAGCATAACAGCATAAAATATTTATATTTTTCAAAGACAATATTACTAAAATCATAGGGAATGTGTAATAATAATGCTGGTAATGTACTTACAGTTATTTTGCCACTTAAAACACAAAAGTATAAGTGCATAGTAGTAACGTTTAAAATTTCCAGTTTATGATTTGAGCAAATATCACAGAGATTTTAACCCTCTTAAAAATTTGTAAGATCCAAGTACTAAACACGTATTCCAGATAATGAGAACATTTTAATTGTCCAGCTACCTATTTATGGTTGCAGAGCCTAGTTAAGATGACTTAGCCGTTATACATCATTGATTTAAAGTTTATTATTTTATGAACATTTAATATTCTAAGATAATCGTTATGAAAATAAAAGGACATTAGCTTTGTAAAAGATTAAAAAATAAAATATTTATAGATAAACAAGTTTGAAGTATTCCGCAGCAAGTAAGCACGTAACAGGATTTAGCTGTGGTTGCAAGCAAAGTTTCAATTTTGTAATTACATGTAATGTATTATGTTGCATATTTCAATATTATATCATTGTATTCAGTTTATTAACAGATATATTTATTCTGTAGTTTTCTAGATGCCATCATGGTTGCTAAATAAGTCTAATATAAAAATGTTTTATATGTATGTTGCTAACACTTAGTAAAAACCGCATCAAACTCGACATTGTTAATAAAGAAATAAAGCTTCTTTACAATGTAATCTATGGATAAGTTCGTTCTCAATAATATCTTAGAGGGGAGGCAGAAAGATAGTCAGAATTAATTAGAATATGCCCCAACCCCTTTCAATTATATACTAACGCTCAGCAAATAAACAAGAAACAACGTTAATGCATTTTTTATTCCAATTATTTTACATTTTTCAATTTGAAAGAAAAGGATATCTCCAAGACTTTTTACAAATTGTTCAATGAATGATAACTGCAAATCTGGTGGGCAATTACATTAATAATACATTGACTTGAAGTTTGAGTTTGCTCCAGTTCACCTTTCTATTATTGTAGCGTCTGGTATCTGACACTGTCTCAGAGTTGACTCCTATAATTTGGAGTCAATTTTCGTTCTGAAGAGATCAAAGAAAGTCGATAACGAAAAAAAGCTTTAAAACGATACATTTACACCGTTTAGAAATCAGATACACCTAAAAGTAGGTTAATTGGTAGTCTCAGTATCTCTCATCAGGTACACAATTGAGTGCACTGCGAAGTGATAGACACGATCTCTAAGCACGGTGGAGCAACCGAGCTATCTACACGTAACGTAGCTATGGTTAAGAAGGGTCGATTTGAGTTTAGCTCCAGTTTACCTTCCTTATATTACCGGTTGACCTCCCTGTTATCTGGCGCTTGTCCATTACTTACATGAATATTTAAATTTATCCTAAGATTTGAGTTGACATCGTACTAATTATTTATAATGATGGACCTGAATAAGTTGTACAGCTTTGAAATTTTGAATATTGTTTAAAAAGAATATATTTTATTTTTTAGACAAACTCATAAGGTGTAGGAAGCGTGGCATAACTGAGTCTGTAGGTTATAGTAATACCAGTGTGAAATATTGAAGACTGAAGGTTGCTTATTGAGTTTGCTTCCCAATGACGACTGTAATTCTGTTCAAAATGAATTTCTTGAATATTGCTTCCCAGCCTTCCTTCTCTTACCCTCTTCTCATAAACACGTGTAAGGAAATCCAGATTCATTCGCTTCCTATTATGTTAGTATTAATATTAAGATGCTATTTTCCAAACAGATTTAGATGGTTGTGTTATTAAATTTCTCCCCGTTAACCTCATACAAAAATTATGAAACCTAAATTATAAAATTTTACTATAAAGTTTTTTTAATTTAGGCTGTAACGAGTTCAAAATTAATTTAAAATTAAATAAAAATCATTATAACGGGACTGTCCTAAATGTGCGATATAGTTTACGATCAATGAAAAAGACATGTTATATTGCCATCTCAGTTTTAACGATCGTTATAATATATCATACAATAAACCAGTTCCTTAGTAGTATTCCAAACTAATATGAAACATTATCAAACATATATGAAACTTTCAAGATTAGAGTGCGAGTTATATATATATTTAGTAAAAAATACCTACGATACGTAGTTCACTTATAAATGTTTTATGGTATTCCTTTTTTAAATTTCCCTCTTAAAAGTAAAGTAATTAGGCTGTTTTAATCTTAATTAAAGTAGATTTAACTAGGGATCTATTTAATTTAAATGCGGCAATTCAGGAACTATGGGTAAAGTGAAATTGATGTGAGAATATTTAATCCTTTTTTGTCCAAAACAGATTTTAGTAGCTTAATTTTTCACTGTGAGAGTTCTATTCAAATAAGAGATAACAGTACGCATAAGTTTAATTTGTGAATAATTACGTTATTTATAACTAAGGATTCTGTGCTCGGAACTATGCATGAATAGACATAGTTACAGCTTTTCCGGAGTTCTGCTATTTCACAAAAGATAAGGTTGATCTGTATGGAACACAAATATTTTATAATTTAGCACAGTTCCAATATTATTCCTTGGTTTAAGTAAAGAGCAAAATATTTAAGACTACTTATGTATGAAATATTTTTTATAAACCGTTGCAATTTTTAATTCACATATGTATTTTCCTCTATAACTTTCACATCTTATTTCTACTCCCAGTTTACTGAAAGCCATTATTTAGGAGGTGAACTCTATAAAGAGTAAAATGGCCATAGTTTGGTTATTTCAGAATCTACGTATAACTCAAGGCAGTAAATATATTGTAATCAACATTAGATGAAAACCAATATAACACATATGAGATCATATAGGTAGAATAATACACATATGTGTTGTGCATTTAAAAACAAACAAAAATTGTAACTATGAGGAAATTAGTACTTTTCCTGTCATTTTCCTTCGCATCCTATTTTCCTCTTACATATTTTTCCTTTTTCCTATAATGTAATTTAGAATAAATTACAGAAAATTGGTCGGTTTGGTACATAATATCTAAGATATGTAATAGTTTAAATTAATGTACTCTAATTATTTTTAATCGTGGGGCTAGCACCCAAAAGCTTTCTTTATAATGGATTGAAATATACAAGTTTTCTTTAACCGAAATTTAAGTAATTTTATAAAATGGATCTCGAGATCTAAAGAAGTTATAAAAACACTTACAAAATAATTGGTTTTGATCATTAGAAGTTTTATTTCTGTGATTTTGTAAGACGGAACATACTTTAGTAATAATAGCTATAACAATTATAAAATTATGATATGTGTATCGTTGGTGTTCATTGGCAGAGACAAAGTCACGGTAACCAACACATTTAATAGTAAATATGGTAAGAGATATGTAAACAAAAGCAGTTTTAATAGCGTTTCCAATTTTAATATATGTCGACAATAGGACGTTATAAGTAACAATAAATAAGTGAAAAACCTTATCGCCTATAAAAAATAACAGATTTAAAAAACTTGTCATACCGGCTTGGAACTCCATCATTTCTGTAGGATACATCTATGCAGTATAGTTTATTATAACTGTTAGCTTTCAATCTTTTTAGAATTATGATATAAAACTAGAGCATTTTTATTCTGAAACGAGATCTTTATATTCTTTGTTCTTGTGCAACCAACTGTTTTAAACGGACTAGAATTATTTTCTCAATCATAGAGACTATTTTCTCAGCTTAAATTTCCTCCTAAAATAACTATATTTTTAGATCGGTTTGTATAAACATTTTTAAATTTTGTTAGGTATTTTTTATGTTTACACAAAAATTATTAACGTCAAACATCCAGATACTATACTAGAGTAATATAAAAAAATACCATGTCATGAATAACTTTTTTTGTTATTATGAGACCGTTACCTTACTAAGATTAAATATGTATAAAATAACATAGCTGAATTCGAATTCAATATAACTTCTGTCCTGATTATTCTTTATCAATTGGTAATTACAAAGAAGGATTATTTAGTTAATATAGAGTGGGAATGTAGATGACACCTCCCTCATAAGTTCAAAATTTTCAATCTTATTGAGCAAAATAGATAACATAATTTCCGTTGCTTGTTAAGACGATTGATGTAGTTGTTAAAACTTTTTTCGAAAGGAAACAGTAAAGAGAGCTATCTGTGTCGTTTCTGGTTAGTGACCAAACGAAAGAATATCGCTCTTCTGAAGAGTGGAGGCTTAGCAAATGTTTGATATTCAGCTGGAAAAAAGAAAAACAATTTCCTTCAACACTTTTGGCAGAGTCGTTTTCTGTAATAAATTGAATAAGTTGAAAAATGTATTTATATTGTAAATTGATGTTTTCATTAAATCCATTTAAGAATATTAAATGCTACGACATCAATGATATCCTATATTAATAAAATATTTACTCTAATATAATCACTATGTTTTAATGTTAAATTATTATTATATTATTGTATTATTAATGAATATGTTCATTTATCACAATTAAAGTTAAAAAACATATTGTGATTTCTTTTTCTTTCGCCTCAGGCTATTAAAATACCTTATTCATAAAAAACACGTTTAGGATTTTTGTGTGTAAGTTTTACAATACAGGTGTTTAAATTTCACAACTAATTTCAGTCAAAACCGCTAGAACTTTTAATTTTGAGCTAAATAAAAATAGATAGATTGGAGATTGTATAGGTGAGATATATAGATATCTATTTTACTAGATCTTAATTCATGTTACCTCAAAAATCTTACTTTGGCACACAAAGCACATAAGCTTTTTGGAAAAACGTTTTATATGGCTTAGTGAAATTTTTTTTTGTATGGATTCCAAGTACATAGTATCCTTTCTTCTTCGGAATTTTTGTTCGTTGGTTTCCTAATTCTTTTTATCACATTTTAATACAAAAAAGACGACTAAGTGAGTTTACTTGTCTCTTTATATTAATGGATATCTATTCAGATATGACTCTAGGGTCTCTGAATGCATTGAGTCATAAGTGATACACCACAACTCCCAATGGTTCTCCCACGACCCAAGTACATTAGTGTCAGAACAACTGCATAATGGATTTAAAACCATTCTCACACAGACTGCTTTTACCTATTTAAATATTGTAAACTTTTTTAAGTTTTTATTAGTTTCACTACTTCAATTTTTTTTATTAAAATAAACCTTAGGGATTTATTTATTCCTGCTATAGAGGGATTAATAATCACGAAATTAGTATCGGAATTTCTTTGCTTATAATATTTCTTTTTATAACGTTTTATTATTAATTAACACTTTTAAATATCTTTTATTCATGTATTATTTAGTAATTTACTTATTTTATGAGATTTTATTTAGAACTATAGTATAAAAGTGACTTTAAATCTATGGACTATGGACTATGAATATTTATTATATAAATTTAAATGTAGTGCTCAAAAAGTTTGAATAGGAAAACGCATTTCCTTATTATCTCCGGATAAAAATATTTATGAATAATTAATTATGCATGCATATTATCCGATATGGTAAACCACATATAATTGAGCTAATGAGTAAAACACACACACACACCACACACACACACACACACACACACACACAACACACACTGATTATGTCCATATGCATGTTTTCTCATTTTCTTACATATGTCTTTTGAATACATTCTACGTGTAATTAATATAACACAAAATTCGCATACAGCTATCCTAATAAACGTAAACCAATATATACTGACCACTAATAAACGCTTATTTATATACATTTTTAAATGTAAACCTAACTAAGTCTGTAAATTTATAGTTTCACATTTTTTATTAGTTTTAGTAATTCCAGATTTGCATTGCATAAACGGCGAAGGAAGTTTATTTGAAGTTTTAATTATTGAATATTTATTTGACCACAAAAATTTATTTAGTTTCGTTTGACAAAATAGCTTAAAATATTACTTTATACCTAATCATTATGCATGACGTTGATCTTCAACTACTAGTAGAGAAGCCGAGAGATCCAATTTACACAGTATAAGCATATAGTCTGGTTGTCCTAATAGTATATTATAAGAAATCCCCCTAAGGAAAATATAATAGTTCGACAATCAAGCTGGTTTTGGTGGAAGTTTAATGGCAAGAAAATAAAAGGATTAAAAAATATGATCATATGAAAGTTTTTCTCTCTGGCAGTATTTATCTTATTTCCTTACACGTAAGACTTAACAACTAAAATACACGTAAAAAAATGTAAATGAGCTTCAAGCAAGTGGTGAATTTCAGACTCCTTATCCAGTTGTATGACGGTTTTATGCCTATTTTTTATGAATCTGACAATCAGTGTTACGATATTATTCTAAGAATAAATAAATTAATAGTAAATTATATATAACCTAAAATGTTTTTTATTTATATAATTATAGTTTCTTCTGATCCTCTTCAATATGACCTTGGCTAAAACTTGCGTGGTTGAGACCTATTTTATTTCTTCAAAAATAATCCTCTTGAATCTTAATCCCTATATTTTGGGGATAAATTGTATTACTAAAAGCCAGTTTTAATTATATATAACATTTTGTAAACTTAGACAATTAATTATTAAATTGTGTAGTAAAAATGGAAAAGGTTGTAAGTGCCAAAAATAAAAAAAAAATGACTTTTTCGGTGAAAAGCGAAGTAATAGCCAAGCGTAATGAGATAGACAAGGTAGTAAGTGCCAGAAAAATTGCCCCTAGTTTTGTAGAGCAGTCGGAAGATGTCAGCACCGTGTAAGAGCCGTGCGGGGTTGAAGTGGAGAACGATGTAAGTCCACCCGCCATGATGTATGTTCCTTGTCTATTCCGTAGTTATTTGCTGTTGCCGGGCGGG
Organism: Homalodisca vitripennis; assembly: GCF_021130785.1. NCBI lineage: Eukaryota > Metazoa > Arthropoda > Insecta > Hemiptera > Cicadellidae > Homalodisca > Homalodisca vitripennis. Next base: position 43,897 of record NW_025777164.1, on the reverse strand, counting down.
CAGTGACGCTACGCATGCTCGCCGGTTTTACGTTTTGTGTTGTTTTACGTAGTGATTATTTTATTTAAGTGTGTTGCGTGTAGCAGGCGTTGAAGTATTTATTAGTGCAGTGTTCTATCTTACTAAAAATGGAAGCATCTCCTGTCGTAAGAAAGTTCTAGTGGAAGAGAAGACGAAGGGCTCGGGAAAAAAGGAGACAGTTATGTTACTTGTAAAGGAAAGACTATCCCCGCAAAACATCCCCCACCTCCTGAACGAAAGCTGTTCATGTAAGTACCAATGCAAAAACTTGAGTAACGAACAAAACTGATATTGTTTATGGAATTCTACAAAGTTGACGAAAAAAAGCCAGGGAACATATTTTACTCAACCACATGCAGATGCTACCTATTGCCCGTAGAAGACACGGGAATTACGATGATCCCAGTGAGAGTAGTAGACGCACCTGCTCGTTTGCATACAACATTCTGATGGTTCTGGCAAAAAACATACAAATTTGCAAAAAAAAAACTTTAAAGAAATTTTTGCTATTTCTGAAAGGAAGTTGATTGGTTTACAAACTAAAAAAAAAAAAACAGGATTCTTGATTTTCGAAGACAAAAGAGGGAAAACCCCTGGATCAAATGAACACAAGGTGAAGTATACAGAAAATGACCGTAATCTGGTTAGGTGTCATATAAATTCTTTCCCAAGATACGAAAGCCATTATTGCCGAAAAGTATCAAGCAATGAGTTTTTGTCCCCAGACTGAACAAACACAGAATGTTTATGGCATTTAAAACCAATACCCTAACAAGTCCAGTCAACTATAGTTTTTTTTATTACAGAAGTATTAAAAAAAGATTTCCCAAAAACTCAAGTTCAAGGCTCTTGCAGCTGATACTTGCAAAAAATGTGATCTTTTTAAAGTGCAGATTTCATCAACGACCAATGAAAGGCAAAACGGGGAAGTTAAAACTAAACAAGAAAATTCACCATCGAAAAGCTGAAAAGGCCCATGTCTGCATGAAAGAGGATATTACTTTGTCCCAACTTCCAACTGGTACCGCTACAAACATTATGTATGGACTTGCAACAGGTGATGTTCGTGCCCATGCTTCTACCCATAGCACCATGTTTTACTGCAGACAACTTTCTTGCTATAATCTAGGAATACATGTGGGGGATAATGACTCAGCGTTTATGTGTATGTGGCATGAGGGCATTCGGAGGTCGGGGAGCCAATGAAATAGCTTCTTGTCTGTTTAAAGTTGCTACTGTTCAAGGTTCTCGGAGAAGACTTGTAATATGGTGCGACAACTGTGGGTGCTCAAAATAAAAACAGGATGCTCTTAATGGCAATTATTTACCTAGTTCACAAAGGGTTTTATCGCTCTATTAACTTGAAGTATCTTGTAAGTGGGCACAGTTATATGAACTGTGACAGAGACTTTGGCATTATTGAAAAACGCCGCAAAAATGCAAAAGCAATGGTTCCTAAAGACCTGGAAGATGTAGTTGCAAGTGCAAAAATTTAAATCCCCCTTCACAGTTGTTTCTATGAAGACAGAAGACTTTATAGATTTTAAAAGGTCTTGCAAATCAGTTTCATTAACACAAAAGATCTAGCTATCAGCAAAAATTTCCCACTTCCGAGTTTCTCATAAGATATCCAAGCACAGTGAAGGTAGCGTCAGTTTTGGCACTTCAAGATGATGGTATGGTAACATGGAAACAAAGTTGACGTCTTAAAGAAAAAAGGCCGACCTTGGCAATCTTCCCGACTTAAAGGACTTGCCAAAAATCCAGTTTAAATCAAAAAATCTCACAAGAAAAAGAAGAACGATCTGATAGGAATGATAGGACTACATAGAAAAGGCAGAAGACAAGCAGTTTTATAGAGATCTTCTGGCAGCAGACACCGTTCCTGATGGTGTCATGGAGGTGGATGCAGACATTGAAGACAAGGACTACTAGTTGTATTAAAAGTAAGGTATTTTAATGTACAAAGTCCTAGAGTTAATAATATTAAAAATAATATTAATAATATTACGTATATTATGTAACTTTTTTCAGAAAGTCAAGACTATGACTAAAAGTGTTTTATCTTTTGTACGTATTATCATGTATCCTTGTAACATAATTTTGATGTTATGGTGTACATTAAACGCTTCTAAAACAATTACTGGACTTACATCCTTTTTTTTAAACTAACCCTTCACTTACATCATTTATTAAATAAAGAAAGGCACATACATCCTTTTTCACAAAAAAAAACCGATTGCTCTTATATCTTTTTCCATATTTTTTTGGTTTCCGCTTATATATTTATAGCAGAAATTGTATTATATGTTATTCCTATTGATTTTATATTTTTATAAATATAAAAAATATTTTATTAGTAAATATTCAATGTTTTAGACATATTTTATTGAATACTGAAAATTTTAGTTTCTGGCACTTACAACCTTTTCCATTTTTACTACACAATTAGTCATTAGGCAAAAGCTTGCTGTAAATAGTGGCATGAACTAATCAAACTTGTGGTAAAAATTAGGTTTAATTGTGTTGACACATTTGTATACTTGACTGCAAACCAATCAACAAATATTGTCCAGCTTTCAACGTACACTAAGGTTGAATTCATCCAACCATTTTCAAATTGAAAAGTACATCAACACATTTCCATACAGATTGGAACCACCAGCTCCACGCTTGTAGAATTGTTTGAGAACATATAACAGTTGCAAACTGTTATACTAAACGACTTCGGTATTACATGACTAATGTTTATTATTACAAATCTATAAAACAGGCGTTTTCCAATCATCCATAAGTTTTTTTTATATTTATGTATTCTCTGAAATTTTTTTATGTGGAGTGAGTATATTAGAACAATTTACCTTTATTGCTGCTTTAGTAGATTAAAATGATTATACTTATGATATTACTTGACTTGAGAGAAAAATCAAAAAAGGTAAAAAAATAATATATTTCTACCTATAATTTCTATCCTTTGTAAACATAAACAAACCATTAGATACTAAAAGGAAAGTTAAATTAAATTCAGTCACTTTACATGTGAGAAAAGTTATGGTTTTTATATTACATATATATATATATATATATATATATATATATATATATATATATATACATAACCACTTATGTTATGTAATAAATACACACTTTTTAGACCAAACAGTATTTAAATCAAATTTGGATTGTATTATATTTTGCCCATGTAAGTTTATGATGTTTTTACATTGCGTGTTTGTGAGTAACCTCGCTTTGCAGATCGTGTTCTTTTCAATATTATGAAATAATTCAGTTATCTTTAATTCATTTTTATTCTCTTAAATCAGTTTTATTGTATGACAAGAAAAACAAATTTAAAATCTACACGCCTCGAACATAAATTCATGTATTACCAACATCCAATCGTGTATGTTACAGGTGTCATAAATTACAAATACATTTCCCTTATAGGCTGTCTATCGCATTGGAAAATAAATTTATATCGTTTTAAGAATAACATTCGGGTTACATTTGAACTCAATATGCTAACATTTTACGGATTATTTTTGTAGTGTGGTAATCATAAAATATACTATTCACGTATAGATCGACTAATTGAAATCGGGGAAGCTCTATGGTATATAGTAACAGGTTAATTAATATACAACAATCTTAATACATAGATTCTTCTTTTATTGACTTTTAGCTGAGTTCATATTATTTTTAACAATTTTGCCTTAGAACCAGTACGTGAATTATGTGAATTATTTCTATACTTGAGCAGTACCAATATTTAGACTTTAAATGTAAGCTACCAGTTAAACTTAACAATAATCTCTTAATACTAATCTAAGAAAACTATATTCATTAAAAACTGTATATTTTAATAAAAAACCAGTGTGAATTTCAACGTTGGTAAAGGTGAGAGAAAAGCTACAACTGTGTTACCCAACTTGCTTAACTTATACAGTATAACTTCCTCAAGTAGCTGTGTAAACTTCTGTGCGATGTTTTATGGGCAGTTTTGTCACAAGTAGAACGGCAAATGCGCTTAATATGCCAAGGTGGCATATTAATATATGTACTTATCTTTTAATATTGAACAGTAACATATGACATTTATAACGATTACCCTCATTTTAAACTAAATGCTTGTGTAAGTATAATCGGTACTGTGGGTATTATCATAAACCCACTATTTTCGGAAGAGTGCTTCTTATCGAGGTACTAAGAATACTGCCTTGTAAGAAAGAACAGGACTATATTTGACCTACTATGGATATAAAATATTAATTGTTAAAAATTTTTTTTGTTTTCTGCACTTGAAAATAAGTGATGTCGCTGATTGTATGCGAAGATGTCTATCTGTCCCTATCTAATATTTATTATTAGGCTACATGATCAGTATAAGATTAGCTAATATTCTATATATTATTAGGATATCCATGGTTAAAGACAAACTTTACAAGGTCTCACGTGATCAGAGCTTGAATTTTAGTAATATCTCCAGGGATGTATTCCTAAAACCTTTTCATACTTTTCACAATAGTCATGGGGTGGGGCTGGCCCGGTGACAAAGCATTCACTGTTGGCCAGGATCATTTCCGATCGATTATTTCTGTCCTCAGATCATGTCACAGATCGTCAAATATATCCAAATTCAAATCACATTGGACGATCTGGTGCACAACCTGAGGTAGGAAAGGTACCAATCTGACACCACCGAATCCCGCACAGATAACCTAAAAAGAAAAACATCCTTAAAGATAATACGTAGTTTTGCTAAGATCACTTCAGCGCTCGTTGCCTGTTTATATTCGTAATACGTGAATATGTATTTACATATTTATATAGCCTAATAACGAACAAGAGACAAGGTACTGACTACCTGCTTCTTCATGTAATCGTTTCCTTTGGGATGCAGAAAACAAAAAAAGACCATCAAAATGGCATCTGCATTTTGCAGCACGTCTAATAAACTCTGCTGTTTCTAATGATACAGTTTTTTTAGGTCACAGGTAACAAAAGCTCTTCTATAAATACTGGCGTATGGATAATACCAAAGTAACGAATAATATATATATATATATAAACCTGAGTTACAGTAAGAAATAATTATCCGCAAGATCTAACCGGTGTCATGGTCATCTAAAAATAAATAAAAAAATCATTTTAATTTTGGCTTTTCATATATAATATGAATAGTAAATTTTGGAACTGATTTTCAAAATGAATTTCCTCAAAGAAAATAAAATATGGCGTACATCTGGATTACATTTGAAAATGTAAAATGTTATGTAAAAGGAGGGTTTGAGAACCTTAAAAAAATTCTTAATAAGTATTAATACTATTAAAACTAATTAAAATTCTTTTAAAAACTAAAATAAAAAAAAAATAATTTGTATTTACTTACGGGCCGTATATGCGTTATAATAATTAAAATTTAAACTTAAATTATACCACCTGAGCAGTGATGTATGTACCAAATACTATGAAATTGGTACAACAGTAAATGTTTAGATGAATTGAATAAGTAGTGTAAGCTAAAAACAATAAGTAGCATCTTAAATAACAGATTATTTTGTGCTTTTGTTGGGCCCTGTTAAACTTGACTGCTCCGCCGAGATAAGAGTTTGGTTTCTTGTTATTATGCAAATGTAGTTGTTTAAAACTCTAGCAGTGTCCTTTTCTTAATAAACTTTCCCTTTCGAGAACAGTTTTAGACTACCAATTAGGTGTTTTCGTTTAGATTCTTCTTCTTCTGTGGGGCGACGCATTGCCCTGAACTTAAGCCTCAAGCACATTTTGTGCACTCCGGAAATACACCATGAGGCCTACCAGTCTCCTGTTCCAGCTGTTCTACAAACTGTCGAAAATGATCAGGTTCTCCTGGGGAAAGTCGCCACCCTTGCACAGACTACTTCTCACTCATTCAAGCTCCGCTGATAGAAAGGGTTTCTTTTTCTCCAATCAAACCTCCGTAGAAGATATAACAATCACAACCTTGTATTACGTGCATGTTTTAGAGTTACTGCAAGTTGACACACAATATGGTGGTTGTGATTCCTGACTTCGGCGTCACACTATCTGGTATGATTTGTTTATTCTAGCCTAGTTTATAATTATGTGTTAGGTTAGTTATTAACCGAAGAATTGCAGATCGCGAAAAGTAGTGTTACTGATTTTTTGTTTTACTGAACAATGACAAATGTCCGTCAAAAACTAAATTGAAACAAAAGAACACTGATTGGCTTTTCGGACTAAAATGTTTGGGACATCTGATCAGAGATCGTCTATAAAGCATTCCCCTGAATCAGCATTCTAGTTCCTCTTATCTAGAGCTACGCCTATATTTAAAAAAAAATTATTCTAATATTACATTTAACCAAATAACCAGACATATTTTTAATATATGTTGAACATTTTGCACTTACTTTATCATTAGGTTTTCAATTTTATCACAAAAACTATGTAATAATAAGACAATGGAATTAAAAATAATGTTATCTAAAAGTATTTATGATGTACTTAAAGTGTAATGATAAGGTTTTGAATATAAATTTTCAAGTACACAATAATTAGTGTTTCCAAATACAGGCAAATTTAACTATAAATGACCTAAATACTTGTACAAAATGTAGTATATTCAAGAAACAAACCTTCTCTGTGAATTCGATGTAGATCTAACCCAATGTTTAGAGATTGATTTGAAATGTAAAATTTAAAGCCTTATTAGTTTTTATTGCAGGTTTAATGGCATTTTTATAACAAGCATGTATAAAATTTATGTAAATTATTTTTTAATTTTTACTGTTATTATAGTAAAAGCAACGTCAATAAAATACAAAATAACCGGATTTATTGTATGCCTTGTTTTACACAAGCCATTATATTTCTTTGTTTATAATAAAACAAATTTAGTTACTTACTAATATTTTGATTTTGTGGATCAATTTTCTTTTTTTACAAACGCTCGTAACATATTTCACAATATAATACTAACTAATATTTAACATAATATAAATAAACTTTTAACACTTTTTATTTTTATTACACTATTACATTTCGGAACTTTTTATTTTTATTTGTAAAATTAACTTAACCTCATTCGTACCTGAAGATGGAATCAATGATTCCGAAATGTAACATAGTGTAATAAAAATAAAAAGTTAAAAAGTGTTAAAAGTTTATTTATATTATGTTAATTATTATAAAACACTTTTTGAGGCTACATCTTTAACTAAATAATATATTCATTCTGGGTTTGAAATCAATATAATATGGTTTCTCAAAACACCAAATTTAAAATCAATATTTGGATGTAAGTTAATTTTGTTAAATATATGGTAACTGGATGTTACATGCATCCTTTATCCCTATTGTTCAGAATTACGTTATGGAAATGTGGTTTTGAAAGTTATACGAAACATATTTGCCTTTTTAAAACCGCTATAAGCTGTTAAGCAGCCAGACAATGAGCAGTTATCAACGTGTTGACTACAGATGCCTCTCAAGCGATCATGTTCTTGACGGCCAAACTGACATGCAAATTGTCGATACATGTTTCTGACACATTCGTATCTTGATCCATTTTAGTGGTTTCCAAATTAAAGGCGAAATTATGTACTTATAATACAGAATGATTATATTAAAAATATGTTTAATATACAATAGTAAATACATTTTATGTAAACCATAAACATATGTGATACCAATTCCAATTTTTTTTTTTTTGCTTTCATACATTCTTATTATTGAAGCACACATCTTATCACAAGATGAAGAAATGTCAACACAGAAAGCTCCGTAACAAAAAGAAAGACGCACACTTCTCGTTGAGCAGATGCGACAAAAACAATAGTTTTGTATGGAAAATACAGAGGCGTTTGGCATGCGAATGGTTGTCCTTCTTTTTATGTCCAAACGTGAGCCTCACAAATATGGAGGGTGTTTGCCTCGTATCTACAGCTGGTTTGTACGTCGGCTGAACCAAGATGAGGATAAAATAAAACATATATGATTTTGTATTTATTCAAGTAATAACTTAAATGTATATTGGGGTAGAATACCGAAAGTAAGTATCTTAATTTGATAACATTTCCTATATTTAATACTGAGTTAAGTCAATTTCCCTTACCCTATTTTTTAATCCTTACTCTTTTAAAAGCAAATGATCGGTTTTATAGAAAATAGGCATATTTGAATAAATGTTAAGTTTATAATACAAATGTTTTATTACTAAAATTGTTTCAATATTTGTAGTTTCTTATAAAAATTTGTAAAAAAATATTTTCTTAATGCTTTATATTACGTATGTTTTCACACACAAAAAACCATAGCTAGCTAGTAAAGTCAATTATTAAATATCCAAGAAGAGTCACATTTCAGACGATGCATTAAGCGGAATTTAAATGTAGCTAACATTAACATTCACGTTACTATAACGTTAAGTTTAACAAATAATGATTTAAGTTCATATAATCCTCACATATTCAAGCTAAAATAACACTTTTTGTAAATTTAAACACCTAATATAACCTATACACTACGTACATTATTATCTAAATTTTTCTAACATCTATCTAACAGTTACTATTAGTTAAAATCTCACGAAAAATGCATCAGTATAAAAGTACGAGGAAAGTTTGCCAGTTCTATTACTTATTAATTCTAATAAAGTGATTTATTCAATTAATAAACTAGAAAAACTATAAAATGTATTTGATGATGGATGAATCTAAGACATATTATAATATTAATCAGAATTATTTCCAGAAACCCGCTATATTATCTTTATCTATATTATCATAAATTTGTAATACTTGTATGATTTATAAATCGGTCACATGTTCTGACACAACACCACAAATGAAGGCTGGTAGTTTCAATTTGTAGCGAAATATGTTGACGTGTTTTCATTGAATGTCATTGTTTGCATTCAACTATGGTAAACAATGACAGCTGGCCAATCTCTGTTGATTAGTCCATATTTATACATAGACAGTTCCCTTGTTATGAAACCCAATTTTCGTGCCCTTATCCACCTCAATGTCATGCTTACTACCTTTTATAAATGTATATTTATAGGTATATTTACGTAATAAATCGAATTGAAAAAAAAAAAAAAACATTACGAACTGTCAAATTTATTGTTTTCCGGTTACAATCCTCTTACAGCCACATGTGTTTATACGATAACAACTGCCCCATATATACATAATTTAACGTTAAATATAGATAGGGAGTACTACAGGATCTGGAAAATCTTTATTTTAACGATAATAAAACAAAAAAGTGCTTAAATATGTTCACCGATATAACAATATTGACAAAAGTTCCCTTATATACTAAAAGAGAGCGTATTTAGCTAAGATTCGTCAACGGAATAGTCATATGTTTTAAACTTTGAAGGAATTTAAACTTTTACTTTCGTAATGAATACAATTCGATGCTGTGGGATCCAGGTGAAGTAAGTTTTAACTGCATTAAAACTATTTAGGTACACAAACATTTCCGACTACTTAGCACTATTTTTAAGTGGGGTTTTTATCACAATAGTATCAGTGCCTTTAGAAACGTATTATATAAGTAACATATGAAACATATTATTATTGTTTCACGATTTAAACGAACAGTACCATCTTATTTGTTACAAAATAATCATTATAATGTATAATAAGAGTATAATAATGCAGTTGTATTATAACCAAACAGATGTATACACGTACAAGAAAAACTGAGCTTAACTAGTGAGATAAAGAAAGAGACCCATCAAATACACTACCAAGACGAGGTGGTAAAAGGCTGAACGAAATCGTTTCCATCATTCCCCACGTTTTGTTGACATTTTCCTTACTCAGGCCTTCCACTTGAGTGCCCTTAAATAGATCTACTTACAGTGATTATGTTATAATTCTCCAAGGTAAAATTGCCTTTTTTTCAAGGTGCCATCTCCAATAAGGATTATTATAATAGTTATTGGTAATTTAACTTGTAAAGTCTATACTTCCTAATTGCTTTTGATACTAACCTGTTCAAAACTTGTAAAAGTAACATACCTGAAAATGAACTTAATTAAAATTAACTTATTTCATGCTCATAAATAGTTTCAATATACAAAATGCTTTCCAACTCAAATAAAAATACAGGCAATAATAGACAATACTTCATATAAAATATTATTCAATGTTACTTATGTTATATGTTTTGAGAGTATGTTTAAGAAATATAAACATTAATGATATAATAATACAATACATTAGGAAGGAAACAGCATTTTCCGGAACTTTTTCCATAGTTCTTCATTCGTTAAAAAAATATTATAAGGCTTCGGAGTATTACATCAAAAATAATTTCACTAATTTTGTCACCCTTCGGAATTTAGAATTGCTTATAAAGCAAAAAAAAATCATTCGAAAGTAAACTGAAATTTCCCATATTCTATTTCAAGATTATTACTAGGCATAATAATTATATATCTCAGCTAACACTTTAAATGGCTAAGAATTATAAAAATACTTATATTTTAGTAGCGTATGAGTCAGGCTCTAATAATGCTATTATTTAACCGACAGGTTAAATGCCAATCATAATTACAGTTATTTACTTCAAAAATGTATATTCATATTATAACCAATTATTGTTTATCAGCCTTTTACGTGTATTAAACTAACTAAAAATTAAAATAAGAGGGAGATCGCTATTAAATACAACATAAACTCTGGATACATACTACACCTTACAGATTATTACAATATTTGTTATAACTCTGTACCTTATATTATTTATAGTGGTTTATGCAACCCTTTTCATAAAATTTTTGACATAAACAAATTATTTTAATATTGCTATTTCTTTATATAACATTTTAGCTTGGTTGAATATGATGCGATAGTTTCTTACAAATCCAAAACACACATGTGGATATTTTAAATTTTAATATTTGTATTTACATTAATGCAATTCGAACCTAGCTACACTTAAAAATTATATTATGTAATAATCCTCTTAGCGTTTCATTCATCTTTGGTACTGGTATAATCAGATATAAATTAGATTTTTTATACCCATTGCATTTCAATTTCTGGCTACTCATCTCGGACGTATTTTCATTCGTTTCTGAATAAATAAATAACTTTTCTTGTTTCATTTAGATTTATTTACATAATCCAAACTTAAATTTTTATACAATAAAATTTGCAATTTATTTATAATTATATACAAGAAAATAAAACTTGTAAATGTGATATGTTACTACGTTAAGAAAAATGCCATAACGTTTTTTATTTCTTGAGCGATTTCAAAAAATTAGGTACCGTTCGTTTATAAATAAATTTATATTTTTTATATTCTAGTAAATGTTTTATACAGGAAGCAGTTTTTGAGAAATTCACCATCAAAGATTTAACTAGCCGCCATTTTGAATTTTGTTGAGTAAAAATTTTTTTTTAAATTGACAATCTTTATTAGATTAGCATATGTTGAAAATTTTAACTTTGTACCTTTAATGGTTGTTTAGAAAAAAAATTTAATGTAATAAACACAAACAGACGGACAGACCGGAAAAACGATGCATTTTAGGATATACATTTATAGTAACTTTTTGGTTCGTTTTGCTCAGGAATAACCTCCTGAAGTTTGTCGGTGTATTTCAGTTACATGTATATATTACTGCATAACTACCTGTTATTGTAACTAACCGCTCAGTGTTTAAACCAACATATAAGACGGATATTTTATAACAACAGCCTACCACTCTACGCCTGTACGCATTAACGATAATTTGCATGTCTTGGCCCTATTGCCATTGTCGAAAGGTAAATTAGAGTAAATATCATAGTTTAAGAGTTAAAAAACTTGAATTGAATGTCATTCATGGTTTTCATGTGATTTCCTATCAATGCGTTTCAAATTAAACTTTATTTTCCAAATGAGATTGCCTTCAAAATAGTACAGCTTTTAAATTGTAGGGATATAAATATTTTTATTAAAAATTACAAAATAAAATCAACGTAAAAAATAGTTACGTTATGATAGTGTACATCTATATGTAAAGGTGATACATGATACTGTAAAGTACAGATTAATTGATTCCCAATCCATTTTCACTAAATCATACTATTTCCTTTGTCCAATCTAGGAAATATATAAGTATTTATGTACCTAAACAGTATGGTATAAATCATCATTAATAAAATGGATACGAAGCACCCTCGACAATTTTCTGTCATAATAATAGCATTTATTGTTTCGTATATTGCTTTGTTTATTTCACTTGCTACAATCACAGACTGACTTCTCTCGCTTGTTTCCTGTAATTGTAGTCATAGAGCGAATAATTTTTTGAATCATGCGAATGTCTAGTCTCTCTGTTTCAGTTACTGTAAATATGCCGTTCCACAATGCTCAAGTAAAAAAATTTTAATATCTCACATGTAAAAATTCGAAATGTAGTCCATTTAATATCTTCTAGAGTAAATAAATAGGTTACCTTCTTGCCACGGCACTAAAATATGATGTTGTTATTGCTTTTGTTGCGTATTAATTCTAAAAATTTAAACCAACTTAAAATATTGTCAAGTTCAAGAATAAACTCATCGGAAAGTAAACATATATTATGCGTATACTGCATAACCTACTACAAAAATCAACAAGCACTAGTGTTATTAACCTTACGTTTTTATATTTGATTTACTGAATGCGTAGTGTGTAATTGAACTTGAGCTTTAACGATTCTTGTTTCACAGTAAAAATAGACTTTATATTGAATAGTTTTCTACATGCCCAAAAATCTCTCAGATAAAAGATAATCTATCTTTTATTTTAATATTTTAGGTTATAATATACCTCGTCGTTCTTCTACTAAAATTAGGTAAAATTTATTATTGGATGTTTTATTTAAACATTTTACTTGAAATTTATATTTATCAAAATATGAAACCTATCCTTATGCAGTGTAACAAAGAGAAAACACCATCATGTGACGTGGTCTCCATAGAGTACTCAATCTCTGCCTGTTAACAAAGACGTATAATGCAGCGTACTCCTTAATGTGAGGTAATAACAGTTTCGTGTTTCTACAATCTTCTATTACAGTAGTATTTAAAATTGTCTAACGTGGCATAAGTGATACGTTTTATAACACATATGAGATATAAGCTATCTCATTACATCTAGCAAAATTAAATATAGTTTTAAAAGTGCTAAGCTGTAACTGAAATTTTTGTTAAATAAAAAATAAATGCTAACTTTTAAATACGTTTTAAGCAAAGACGTCCTTTTGTCAGTATACGACCTAATTAACTTAAAAATGTTACATAAAAGTTTGGAATATGCATCTATACAACTTATATTTACAAACACATAGAACGTAAATAAGCTTGTTATTGTTATACTTCATATAATACTTCGTTCCTGTGTTTTTCCGACAAATGAAATAACGAAATTTCGTGGAGAAAATTAATTTACTCCCTGAACGAGCGGTTAATTTACGGAATGGAAAGTAAGTATATTTGAAGCTTAACACGATACTTTAATTTTAATGTTACAGGTAGGTTTTACTGAATATTAGACGAAATATGGCAAGAATAAAATGTAAATTCTATAAATTTTTAATCGTTACCCCAACAGAATGGAGGTTTGCTATACTCGCTACAACTAAAATACTCCAATATCGGAAATTGATATACTCGTACAAATATAGATTATTGTCTACTCTCTTAACATTCCCTCAGCATACCTTATGGTGCTACCCACTGACAGATATCGATTATTGATTATCCTCAGTACTACGGGATTGTTTCAAAATACGGCCTCCATGTATCATCAATAGGCATTGCCTAAATATCATGTTCTACCATGTACCCCAAGCATTATTCATCATGTAAATCCACATTAGAAGAAAAGCCAACTATTTACTACATAAGGATATAAAGTATATCTTGTCACACATTTATTTCCCATTATTTTCATTTCCTGAACGTGTTATGTGGCAAGTTATCTATCATGATAAAGCTGTCATATGTAGACTTTAAATTGCAAATTAAAACAAATTATTATTAGAAAAAAACATGTTATATGATGGTGCATTTTCACACAATGAGCATCATCGAATATCAGTAGGCTGACAAATTTGTCATTTTCTATTGTAAGATGTTTGTCTGTCTATCTGCCCTTAGGAAATCTTAAGAATTAAATGAGCATTTCGATCATACGTTTGTATTCTTATTTAGTACTTAGAATCTTTACAAATAAATTTAATTTAAAATAGTTAATTCTTGTCTAAAAGCAGAACATCAGTATTATAGAGTACCTTGTATAATATTTTAGGTTCATAGATACATAGATTGGTAAATTATGAGTAATAAACACATAATAATTTCTCAGAAAATACGTCCAAAACAAAATCACATTTAAAACGCCAGTGGTATACAAGTATTGAGCAGTAACATTACAAAGTCCATTTTTATCTGTAAATCCCTGAATGAAACACTGCATTCCCTTAAAGAACGGAAATCACCAAGAATTATTATTATATTTGATATTACCACTTTATTCAATTTATTACATATTAAAGCTTACTGCCAATTAGTGTATATTATAGACTCCTCAAGAGAGTTAGCTATAAAAAGTTTCATTGAGAAGTTCAATATTGTTTATTGAATGTTTAAAAATATGCAATGCTATTATATGCATTTCAGTAAAATTTGTTGTGTAAGGTTAGCACTATACAGCTTGTAATGATTAGTATAACTCATTCATTCACATTAGTTGATAAACGTCTGCAATGTATTATTTATAGACTCTTAGTCTACTAATACGAGTACTATTCTTCATATTGAAAACGGAAGATTTTGAGTATATATTGACTATTCAATTATGTGAAGTATGTTATGAGGCTTCTTTATGCTATTATATTTTAACATTAACCTATATCTGACACAATCTCAATTAAAATCAATGATGTTTAGAATATAATTTTTAGTAATACCAAATCTTAAAAATACATTATGTATTCTTAATCAAAATCGTATAAAAATGATAGCTTTAAATCTAATTAAAATAAGTAATAATAGGTTGCGTATTAAAAATCTAAAATGTTATAAAACAAATTCTAAAAACTTTCTTATTTTTAAGATTTTAGGGGAATAGTATGCGTGATTAAGTATAAGCCCCAAACTTAGATTCTAAAACAAATAACTAGCTCACATATTTAGCTGTTGCGTAATGTGTCATAAAATTCAGTGAATTTAGTTTCCATTTTTTGCTAGTCAGTTTTGGTTAGTAGGCAAATATTATGTGATGTTTTTTGATTTATCTATTGGTGCAATGGATTTTTTGAGGCATTAATCTAAATAACATTTTTGAGGCAAAATACATATTATTTAGATTAAATTTACAAATTTAATGTAAATCTTCATATTATTAATAAATGGAAATATTTTAGTATTATATTTTAATATATTTGTAAAGGAATATACAGCGAAAATAAATCTTGTTTTATGAATATAATGTAAAATACAGCCTGAGCATTAAAAGATTAAGCATGGGACCCACTGTTTTTAAACATTTTTATTGAGTTTACATTATTAGTTAACACATTTTTTAGGGTGTGTTGGTAGAGAATCCGTTAAAACTAAATACTGCAGTTAGCTGTTTGGCCCCTTGACATTTTAGAACGGTTATTTAAAACAAAATGCCTACTTGAATGTTGCACTAAAATGTTTACTCTGAAAAATGACGTAGTGGACTAAATATCGGCTCTAATTTACATGGTTAAACACACTTTGCAACTATAATTCCTAACAAATTAATCAGCTAAATGGCTATGATGTTTATTTAAAAGTTCATTGATAATTGTAATGTATGCAATATTTGTACTTTTATTCATGAAAATATATATATCTATGTCTACAGAAATAATGACAGCATTCAAACTTTAAAGTAAGAATTTATTGCAGAAGTTGAGGAATGTCCTGTGTTCTGCGGATGACACTCTGGGAAAGTCAAACATCACCAGATAAAAACCTCTTGGTCATATTTTTATCCTCCTCAGTCAATTTCATTAAATTAAAAGGTATAAAATGACAGATTAGCTACATAAGAATTTATTAGATACCCTAAAATTATGAATACAAATAGTTTATGCAATTTTGAAAAAATTTTCAATATTTTATTACTATACCATTATTTTTACTTATCTTGTTTGGTTAGAATTAACTTATTGGTATATGTTTTATATAAATGATAAAAATCTCGTTTTTTTATTTTATTAGAACACATTTGGTACAACATATACTGTCTTTGTACTAGATTAGCCTTGAATAGTTGTTTTGGTATACATATCTGCTGGACAAAGCCCTTAATATAATGTACACCTTAATCTCTGCTTATGTTTAATGTATTTGTTGAACACCATGTGTACCATCGTCCGTTGGAAGGAAATAGTCATTAAGTATTATAATAATTAGATATAAGTACACTATGCATTTATAAATTGACAATTTCCCAGTTGGAGTCAAGTAAAGAATATTAAGCCGTCTACAACAAGAACTACAGTGTAGATTTATGAAACCATTACTTGCGCCATTTCATTAAGAGCTTTTGAGGCAGGATTAGCGACATTGTGCTCTGGTAATAGAATCAGTTTTTTTATGTCCAACTTGACATATGCTCTCTTTTCCGATTTTATTTTTACCCCTTTGCGTTTTATCCCCAAATTGTTAATACTTTTTTTATAAAATTAGTGATCTAGATGTAGTAATGTGTAGGAAGTTATATTCATTAATTTTTGTTCGTTCATAAAATATTAACCTAATGTTTTACATCATGGTTAACTCTATGTTTATATTTTGTATATTGGTGTTATATTTTTTAGGATATTTTGCACTAATTTAATATTATTGCTGCGAAAAAACTAGTAACAAAATAAATGATTTTTAAATTATTACAATTAATAGTAGCTTTTATATTTACAAACCTAATATTACCAGATTTACTAACCACATCAAATATACCCCCTACATACCACCAACCATATCTATATAGGCTACTTCATAATTTGTGTAAACAGATTTTATATCTGCCAAATGTATAATAAAAATCATCGAAGCTGATACTATTTGAAAAATATTTTCTGACCATATGGTAAGATCAATTTGTCATCGATGAAAAGAATATAATTATGTTCAAATAAGCACTTCGGTATTAGTCTTTTAATATAACTACTCAAAGCTTTTCTTGTATATATTTGTGATTAAATGAATCAGATCTCTATTATAAATATGTTTCTTATTATGTAACTGTTTAAATGGTGCCACAGTATACTCTTTTCATCATACAAAAAATTTGGAAATCTAGCTCCTTGTATTTCTGCAAGGAAGAGCAAAGAAATGTGAGAAACTTCTTTTTTGGTCTTATATAGGACAACCTATATGAGATTTTTCGAGGTTTCGTGACTTTGAAAAACCATGTCTTCAACCTTGTTTTTTATACCATGTCTCGAAATATACAATTCTATTTATATAAATTAATCTTTAAAATAAGTTTGTGCAGTGTTTCCCAAAGTTAACCCTCTGGGGTACCTCTAATTCTTTCCAGAGGCGTCGCGGTTTAATGTTTATAATATTGTCATATCGTGGGAAAAAATTGTATTAAAATTTGATATTCCCTTTTTGCTAGACTATATTTATAATGAAATATCAATTTATTAAATTCTAATTAATATATTTACAACTTGTCAATTTTTTTAATTCGTCTTTAAACCGATATATTTATTCATAAATAAATGAAATGCTACGTCACCGCATAAAAAGAGCTATGGTGAGAGTCTCGCATGAACGCTCACCACTATTTCTTGGAAGTTGTTGCCTTGCCGCTGCACATCACTCCATACAGCCAATCCAATAGGCATGACATTGACTGGCAAGAATGTGTTGTAATATGTAGTCTACCGATAGTGGCATTTCAATTGGGGTCGAAAAGGGAGCTTCAAGCTCCGGTTTACCTCAAACGACCACGATATATGAACCTACTGCATGATCCGTAGAGACTCCTTAGCCAATGAGCATCTCATAACCGAACGGTATGATATACTAAAATTTGTTATCGGTGCTATCAACTACATTAAAAACGCTTCTTTAAACACATCCATTAAAGTAGGATTTTTGTGAATAAATGTACAAGGACTTGGAATCTAACTACTCATGTTTTATTGTACCGTAGTTCTTGTTGGTTGTCCCTTGGTAACACAACTTTTAGAGTGTTTGAGCTGTTACACGAAACATGCTTACCATAAGGATGAATACCATGTTATTGCTGATACATTTTTGATAATAAATTTATTTTGAAGATAGCTTTTCTTACTGAAATGTTTGAAAAGTTGGCATACTAAGTAAGTAATTGCAATAAAAGAACACAAATATCTTAAACCTCTCAGGCAAAGTAGCAGGTTTTAAAAAGAAGCTCAATTTGTAGAAGGCTGTCATTGCTAATGATGAATACGCAAGATTTTCCACCTTAAAATATTTTATCGAATAAAGATCTTTCGAAACTGAGTGTGTATTTTAATGCTTATCACCATATCAACAATGTCAATTCTATAATGTGGGAATAAAATACATTTAACAAAGAAATGCGTCTAAACGTTGTAGAGAGTGAACAACAGATTGATTTACTAAAAATTATCTCGTTAAAGAATTATAAAAGAAGTATTTACTAGATTTTTGTCGTACCCTCGGCAAAAGTGAACCCGCAATTTTTGAAAGAAAACCGTTGCAATACCCTTAGCTACTTCCTATATTTGAGAAGTGGACTTCGCAGCTGCTGCAGTCAATCAAATCAAAATACAGACAAAACTAAAACATAAATATGTGTTTAAATGGCAAACATGAGTCTACGATTTGATGTACTAATTAAGATGAAAATCCCAACCTTAACATAAAATATTAGCAAATGTGTATTTTTGGCTTGTGTTAAACTTTAAGCTATTAATACAAACTTTGATAAACTTGAAGTGATATACTCTGACTAGCTAAACTCTAACTTTTACGAGGTAATGATTTAATTATTAAAGCAATGTTTAAAATGTTCAACAATTTGCACTTTAGTTGCTTCACTCTATGCATTTACTTGCCAAGTTAAATAATATGCTAACAATAGTAATAGTAATCTTCTTTGAGAATTTGAGTATTGAGTAGTACATATTTTTACATAATTTAATAAATACGCACTTTTTAATCGGTATTATTTTGATCGCAAATTTATAATATTCAAGCAGAAAAATATTTCACGGGTGTGAATAGATTATTATGTGAAGTATAAAGTTACAATGCGTTAAAGTTTTTATTCTTCGACTCTATTGAGATGAGCTGGGGAGTGGGGCGCCACGGATACTAGTACAGACCTAAAGGGAGCTTTGAGTAAAAAATGTTTGGGAAACACTAGCTTACTGTAACATGTGTTACTTCTCCAAGTTAAAATTTGCTCTTTTTCATGTTGCTATCTGTAATAGAAACTATTTTATCTCTAATAAGTAACTCATTATGTAAAGTCCTAATTGCTTTTTGAGTACTGATCTGTTTAAAATTTTTTATATTAATATATATGAATGAAATAAATTTATTTCTTACGAATACATAATTGCACAATGTATTCAATACCTGCAAACACAAAGAGAATTCTAGTTTGATGAAAAACTTTGAATCTGTTTTTATTTTAAATACGCTAAATCTTATTCTAACGAAAGTTAAAGGAATATATACATTTGGTGAGGCAAATCATTAATATATTACAAAAAAAATGTTTTATGAATACTAATAAAGTAAAACTAGATATTATTATATTTTCTTGTATATATTAAATAACATAAATCATCATAAGAACTTGCTTGTCTTATCGCTGCAGATAATGTACAAGACATCTTAAAATAACTTTTCATTTTAGCCGTTTCGTCTATTTTGAAAATATCATTTTATCTTGGAATATTGAAATTTAAATTCAAAAACTGAAAGACAGTATTGTTCTAATTGGAATGGTTTAATTTTTACGCTTTTGGTATGTTTACATGAGGATTAAATGAGCTGAACTCACAACAGACCTGAAATATGAATAATAATTTAACTTTCAATATATATCCCAAAATATATAAACATTAGGATCTGATTTGCACTTTTTATGAACTCAAATGACTTGTAATCATAAAACTATGGGAAAATGAAAACTTGAGTATGTGGGTGTTTACGTGGAAGTAAACATTCGACATGTACGTACGATTATTTGTTACAGCATGTATTATTAATTAATTGTTTCATTACATTAGCCGATATTCAATGACATTACATATACTTAGTACTGTAGTAGATCTTAGTACTATATATACATAATAATCCCGTATTCAGAGCCTCGTACAATCTAAAAACGATAAAAGCTTTTATTATAGAATAAATGATAAGTTCAATTTTATTAGGAAATTAATCTTCAGATTTGTTTGGTTCTGACACAACACTAATAGTGTCCATAAATTGAGTTTTAAAATCTTAATTTAATGCTCAATATATGTAAATAATGAAAAAGAACTAGGTATGTGTTAAATAATTGAAATAAAAGCTTCTTTTTTATTAAATTTTAATATATAGGAATAACAATACAGTATAACTTTCAAGGTATCAGTAAACAATGAATTTATAAACTTTATTTACCGTTTTATACCGATACTTAGCGAAGGTATAGTTTTTTATAAAACAACTTAACAATAGCTTTCACTAAAACTCCTACTCTTGGGTTTTAAATTACGTACTAAGAGAGATATTGTTTGAAGTATTTTTTAAAGAAGGATAACCTCAAACACGACCCGGCAATAAAGAGAAATTGTTGATAAAAGCTGTTCACTTTTACTTTATTTCTTATTCGTTAAGAACCAAGCAAATCTACGTAAAGTAAAGGTACTTACGTAAAGTACCTACTTTATAAAATTGTTTACGTTGAATGAAGGCTGAATAGATAGGTCTAGGCTAATGTGGGGATGAACTGTTAGTGTTAGTGAAAATGCCTTAATATTGAAGTTAAGATAGCCTAGATATGAGGAAGTGATGTCCGCTGTCTACTTTGACTGGAAAGGGTGGAACAGAGTTGGCCATTTCTTCTTCCATGGTGACATGGCTGCGATATAGCCCGTTATCTATCTTTATGGTATCCTGCAAAAGGAGGCCCTTACCTATCCTCCGTGACGAACTCGGTTATCCTCTACGGTTGCGAGATCTGGGCGGATGCCTTGCGTCAGAAGCGCTACAGGAGGAAGTTCGTGGCGATGGAGAGGAGAGGAGCTCTCCGGATTTCATCTGCCTATAAAAAAAATAACGTCAGCCGGCCGTCCTAGTGATTGCGGGGGTAATTCCCATTGATCTTCTTCCTCTTAAGCGGAAGGGTGTCTACGATGGGAATGGCACTGTCAGCCGCGCTGCTGCCCGTTCGCACACAGTGGATGAGTGGCAAACTCGATGGGAGACGGAGAATCGAGGACGTTGGTCTTTTAGGCTCATAGGTGATCTAAGGGGATGGACCGAAAGAGAGCATGGAGAGGTAGACTTCTACCTTACCCAGCTTCTCACTGGGCATGGTTGTTTCGGCTTCTACCTGAACAGAATGGGGAAGATCCCGAGTCCGTAATGCCTCGGATTCGGACGATGCCCTGCACACCTTCTTCAAATGTAGAAGGTGGGAGACGGAGAGAAGGTAGCTTGAGGCAGCTATCGGGCGTGTTTCGCCGGAGACCCTTATAGAAGAGATGTTGTCCAGTTCCGAATCGTGGGGCGCTGTCGCTGCATTCTGCAAGAGGGTGCTAAGGCAAAAAAGAAGAGAGCAGTTATAAAGCACCAGAATAGCTCATGTCGGTGGATTTTAGAATGAAGTAATGGCCATTGGGCGAACGATGGCACCCTCTTGAAGTAGTTGCAGAGATGCGTTCCCGAGAGGGGTTTCAATGCCTGGACCGGTAGGTTCTTAGTGGGTGAGAGTCCCACACACCAGGGCGAACATCTGTCCCTGACGGTGCATAATGCATTTTCCTATCATAAAAAAACAAATAAAAAAACTGTATATGTCTACTGTTGTTTAAAAAGTGTCATAGTGCTCCAGAATATTACACCATAAATGCTTTCAATAGGTAGGGTATACCCTTCAAATTAGAAAATTGCGTTTGAAGCCGCAAATAACTGCCTGTAAATATATGATAAAGAATTCTACATTTACAACAATATATCCTTAAGCAATTTTGAAACTTAAACTTTTTTTAAAATAGGGCGATACAAAATTTTTTAAATGTGTCATACCACCAGAGTACTAAAATTGTATAAAAGTGATACAGGCTTACGTGATCAAACCGACTGTTGAAATCTTTTTAACAAATATTAAGATTAATTATTACGCATACATAATCTTTGAAGATTTTTAACTTCATCTTTTACGATAATGACTGCAAACCCATCCAACTTTGTAAAATTCATTGTTCAAACAATAATAACTTCGTCGCTAGGATATGAGCCTTTGTAGAACATAAATACGTATTTAAAGAGTTCTACATATTTAGAGACTAGTTTGTGTTTGACATTGTTTAAAGTTTAAAAATACATTAAACTAACATGACAAACATAATAAAATTTTTTCATCAATATACACGTTGAAACACTTTAAAACTATAACTGCATTTTGAATATTTCATTTCAAGATTACTAGTTCGCATGAAACCTATCTTTCTTAGGTAACTATACCTTATCTTTCTTAGGTATACCTTATGATTTTTCTTAGTTACCTTTTAAATATTTTTCATTGGTATCACAAGAAGGTTATTTTTGGAATTGGAAATTCCACGTATCGTTTTATATGTTTTGAAATTGCAATAGAGATAAGAGCAAGGGATGTGATCAAACAGGGAGATAGGATAAACGACAAACAAAGGTGTAATGTTCTGGCAAATAATGATCGTCAAGGCTTTGGAACACATCGACTTTGATTGATAGTCCCCATGTACCTCTGCAGTATTGTTTTCTTACACAGAGACTTTACCTCCGAATTATGTAAAGAAAAATAATTAAATAAGACTATCATTAGGAGTTTTGTGAGTTTTTATAAGCTGTGGAATTTTACTTTGTAAATATAACTGTATTTTGAACCATTATGTACATATTTAAAGGATTTTTATATTATACTTCAGAAATGTATGAAATAAAAAGTTTTTATAATATATTTAATAATTATAAACAAAACTGTTATATTTGGAGGATAACGAACTAATATTTCTCAACTATGGTTAAGCTACATTCAATAAATTCAATGGAATCGTAAGTTAATATTTACTGAATAGATATTTTAATATTATTTGCATTACAAGTTTTTGTGGAAGTAAAAATGAGGTTACATGATTAATCATCCCAGCCCAAATTTAAAGCAGCTGAGAGATTAAATTCACCTTATCTCTGGTGAATTCTACATTCATCTCCTTATGGCTGGAGAATTCAATCTTATTTAAAGTTGTTAGGGTTTTTATTTAACTGACTTTTATTTATATTACACAGACTAAAAAAGTGAGATTTAGAAACTGATGACGATTACAAGTTACTTAATCTCTGGAACTTTACTACCTCTTACAGACTGATACACTACTACGAATTTCTGGGTACATTACATAGTTGTTTTTAGGCTTTTACACGGATCCTTATTTAACATTTTTGACATAAAACTAAATCGTTTAATATTGATAAAATTATTAGAGGAAATTCAATACCAGCAAGACGTGATATGTGATTTTACCGAGTGAAAATGATGCGATAGTTTGTTTCATAACTAAACTCACGTGTAGTGATTTAAAATATAAATTTATGTCTTTATATTCTTGCAATTTGAGCAACGTGGAACGTTTCAAATTATATTGTATGATAATCCTCTTAGCATTTCATTCATCCGTGGTACGGGTATAATTATTTATAAATTAGATTCTTAAACCCTTCGCATTTCAATTAATGGCTACTCAACTGTGACGAAGGCTATATTATTCGTTGATGAAACATAAATCACGTAACTGTTTGAGTTGGATTTAGTTACGTATTCCAATTTTTATATATATAAAATTTTAAGCTGTATCTGATTGATACTTTCTGTTCCTCAATTATGCTTGTAAATAAACAACAGTGTTCATAATCTATAATTTTAAGATTGATTTGTTAAATGAACCAAATTCAAAATCATTGCTGTTTACATTTTAGCGTTAGTTGTCTTTAATAATTATTTAGTGTTAAAATGGACAGTGACGCTGTGTTAGCTGGTATTAGTGTAGCGTGTTTAATATTGTCAAAAGTGCGTAAAACGTAAAAGGAAAGTTAGGTCTATGTGGATGTGTGATTATTTGAAAAGGAGGAATAATGGTATTTTGAACAGATTTGGAACTGAATGAAAGTTTTCTATTCAAACATTTTACCAGAATGAGTAGAAAAAACTTGTATAAACTTTTAGAATTAGTCAGAGCAAAAAATATAGAAGAAAAATACTACCTTCAGAGAAGCACGTAGTATGAACGTGCGCGTATGCCGCGACGGTCTCGAATCCCGTCAAACTACCAGACACGCATCCGCGTCCGCGGCCAACTGCTGTTATTATATTCAGTGGCACAAAGAGATCACTGGGTACATCCTATCAATAAAAAACGAAGGATGTTTGGCGAGTACCATAATTTTATACATGACCTTAAAGCCGATGATGACAAATTTCGTACTTGTTTTAGGCTAAACAAGGAACAGTTTGACGAAGTTTTAGATTTAATTGACCAAGGTGCTTTATCCGCATGCGCGGCCATCGTAGCTTCGCCGACGTCGGCCAAGAATCGCTCCAGCCGCATATCCCAGCAGTCGGCGGCCGACGCGACGAACGTTGCGCCACGTCGGGTATGTCCATGTGACTATTTGACAACATAGTTAGCGATTATTTTAAAAAGCCATCCGCAGATGGACGGACGCCACGGCAGTTTGACATGGCCTTAACGTTCTAATATAGTCCCCGCTACGCGTTTCAACACATGGCGTAATCTCCTGCAGATAAGATACTAGGAGAGCAATTAGTGTATCTATGAAATTAAATCTGTGCATAATTTGGTGTAGTTTCTTTGATACATAATTTTGAACTGACATTTAATGTATTAAGTTTGGCATATGAAACATAATATATACTATAGTACCTATGTCAAAAAAGGTATTTCATATTATAAAATGTCATAATATATTGCATATTTTTTTCCTATTATTTAAATGATAACTCGTTAACATTTAACTTAAGAAGTTCGTAATGATTTTAAATATAAGGGAAATAAAAAACTTGTTTATAATAAATTACAACTTTTTTATTAGTTTCCATCGAAACAACAGCTACTATTTATAAATATACTAATTAAAAGAATGTGTTGCGTATGTGTCAAACTATTAGAGTTTTGAATAATCTTGGAGCACTGGAAATATTTTAATTTCATACCTCTATTAAATTGTCACACAGATTGAAATGTTATTTTTTATCTTTGCGAGATCTTTCGAAATCAGAGAAGATACTATCGTATAAGAGATAATATTGTCATTAATTTTAAAATCATGAATGTTCCTATACTAATGAATCTATTAATTAACAATGAAAGGTAAACATTATTAATGTGTAAATAATGCATAACATAATACTAAAATCAACAAGTACTTGTAAACACCTTACGTTTTTATCTTTGATTCACAGTATACCTAATGCAAAACTGAACTCCTGAATTGAGTGAACGGTACCTGAATTGCAGTTTCCATTCATTAGTATGTGAATACTCATTCTCTATTTTTTTTCTTAGATAAACTGGTTACGTACTTCTAATTACATACTAATTTTGTAACAACATACGTACTTTAACCGTATAACGTGTAACAAAGAGAAAGCACTCCAATGTGATATGGTGGTCACCATAGAGTACTCAATCTCTGAGTGGTAACAAAGATGTATAAACCAGAGCATTCCTTAATGTGTGATAATTGCAGTTTCTTGTTTCTACATTCTCCTATATGAGTAGGGCTTCTAAATTTTCACATGTAGCAGAAATGACACGATACATATATATTTTCGATACATTTTTATAAAATACTTGATATAAATACATAGGATTCATGTTTTCTAATAGACAGAATTACCATCAAAATAAAATAAATGAAAATTTTAACTTTTACGTGGTTGTAAATACGTATTTTGACTTAAAATAACGGAAAAATATACCAACTTCGGAAATTAACAAAAGCTGAAGGAATTTTTTAAAAGTTAACAAAAAAATCTTGTACATAATTCAAAAGTACTTATAATAATCCCGTATTATTATAAGAAGATAATATTATTCCTAAAAGTATACTAGCAATACAATGAATTAGTAAACATCTGGTATTTTTTTATATATCATAATTTCTTCAATTTTGTAGTGCCAGATTTTATGGTGTAAATAACGTGAAATTGGAATAAAAATAACAACATATATATTAATACAAACATATATTCTTAATGTATATATATATATATATATATATATATATATATATATATATATATTTATGTATATATGTATGTATATAATATATAATACATTTAAACAGAATTATTTACATATATACAATATCACACAATAGTATACTATACAATAAAACCAAATTTTGAGATTTATTTGTCAAAATTGTATCCTAATAAATGTCCATAGATTAGCGTCAACACTCTTAACATACCTCAGTTCACGTTATGGCATGTACTCACAGAGAGATATAGATTTTTTATTTACTCCATAACACTGAATTGTTTTAAAATACGACATCTACGTATCATCTATATGCATTGCTTCAAAATCACGTTTTACTATGCACCTTAAACGTTAGTCATTATATAAATCCACATTTGTGCAAAGCCTTACTTTTTACTACATAAGGTATTAAGTTTTGTCTTGCCTTAGTTTTATGGGCCCGTTATTTTCCTTCGTGAAAGTTTCGTGTGGCTTTATCTATTTCGAAAATGATTTTATATACAGAACTAAAATTGTACATAACAAATAAATTTTTAATTAAACAAAAAATATTTTATAACGGTGCGTGTTCAAACATAGAATTTGGATGATCATCATTGAATATTGTGACTCAGTAGGATGATTCTTCTGGTATAAAAATTTATTTGTCCTACGGTATTTGTGTGTCTATTTTTTCCTTCATGATATTTCAAAAGCATTTGTGTATCTGGTTAGTTTATTGATTTTAACAATCTAAAAGTTAGTCCATAATTGGTTCTTCGCTAAAAAATAAAAACAGTAGTATTATTAACTACAATGATTGGGGTTTACAAGTCACCCAAGAACCTAGGTTCTTTAATCATAGAAACAATATGTAAAGAGAACCTTAACGCAGTGACGATTGTTTGTTAAACTAGTTAAGTACGGCAAACTTGCGAAACGATGGAGTTTTATTTCAATAAACTGTAAGGAAGTACTAGTTTTTTTTTATAAATGTGAAATCATTAATATTTTGTCATCTATGGATAAAGTATTGATTATTAAAGTGCTTAGGTTGTAATTATTTGAAAAGAAATAATTTGAATACTGAGGTAAAAGTGTAAAATATTTGGAGGATTGTTCACTACATTGCAATTCCAATAAATTATAAAACTGATATGAAATTTAAATTTCTATGCTAAAATAGATTAGAATTGCATATTTTTTCATGACTCTAATTTACGGTAAATTCGTCAGTATTCACTATCAATCTCCATTAAGTGCATTGTATGATATATTTTCTTTGAGTTCAAACGAATTAAATTTCCATTAGGAAAGAAAGATAGCTTAATGATGTGTCATTTTTATAGATATGGTAGATATGATTGATGTAAACTGCAGTAAACTTGCAATATGAGCTTAGTTCAGCTGTCTTTTATAGCACACTGTAATTGGTACACCTGCAGTTAGTGGAGATTTATCTTCTTTTAGTTTGTTATTATTTAACGTTTCACGCTAGAGTGGTCATTTTCATTTGCTTTATACATAAACAAACTCCTTTTTAAATCGTAACAGTATGTTTATCTAAAAATTCCAATGCAATGCATACCTTCTAATATTATATATTCTTTACTGTATTCTAACAAAGATGTATAATTATATTCTTACGCTTATATATTAGAAGTTATTTATATATCTAGATATATCTAGAATTTGAAATCTTTCAACAAAATATACTGATCCATGTGGAGAGAATATGGCCAAAATCTTTTGAAATACGTCTATTTATGTACATAAGCAATTCTTGTTTCAAAGAATTCTATTTCCAATTCCAATTTTGAGTTTACTTTCCTATCCTGATAAAAACGCTATGTAAGGATGAGTAACTACTGCAGTCGTAATTTATATCTGTAAAAGGCAATTCTGGTGCCATATTTTTAGTTTTTTTGTTTCCCAAAATAAAAAAAGTTATAAATAAAAATATCTTAAAAGTATTAACACTTATACTTTCGGAAATTGCAATTTACGTCCAATATTAAATATATCTCCTCTTACAGTTAGTTTTATCTATTGCTCAATCAAGAACATATGCATATTTAGGTCCTACAAGCATAACTCTGTCAAAAACAGATATGGTTATGATTATTACTGTGTTTAAAAACTGTATTAAAAGTTATATATTTATTTTGCATTTAATACGTACATTACATTATCCATCAAACAATATTACTTAAATGTTTGCTAAGTTTAAAAGTTAAAGATATGTTTGTATGATAAAAATTCTTTTTACCTGTATATAGTCTACGATATAAGTGTTTGGAAAATATATTGAAATATTAAGTGCTCTTATTATCAATATATGCAATACCTTCAAGACAATAAAAGTTTAAAATTAAAAAAATAAATTACCTAACTACGTGGTTGTGCTGTCATTTACACAGTTTACACAGAAATTGGGATTATATTTTAGAGGCTCTTTCAATTATTTAGTAATGTATTTCATGCCATGCATTCTTATGAAATTTTAAAAAAAATTTAAAGGCCAATGAGAAGGAAGTCCGATTTTGGATGGAAAAATCATTCATTACTACCACATTGGGCGACAATTAACCCTATGTTCCTAAGTTCATGTTTCTTTCTTTCATTGCGTTGGCTTGACGTTGATGAATTATTCAGTCAGTTGGACATATTTTATATTTGTGATGGTGATATATAAATTATAATGACGTAGGCATGAATGAGAAAGCCCTCTGCTTTTACATTTCTATCACACTGGCTTCATAAATTATTCCTCCACATAATGAGCATGGCCCTTGCAGCACAACAAAGACTACCTGGCGTTTTATAACAAGAAAGAGCTTCATAAAGATTGGGCTTAGTAAACCAGCTGCTATTGTTAAAGGATGTGGCAAACCTTCTGGCTTCATATTAACTTTGAATGAATATGTATTTGTGCATGTATAAAAATGTAGGTTGATTACATAGATCAGCAGATTTATTTTGGACACAGTAATTGTAAAATTATAAACCAGTCACGTATGATATATATTTATTCTTAATGCAATAAAAAGTACAAAAACAGTGTGAAAAATATTTGATTTATTACTACACAAAACTAGATACTAACATTATGGATTATATTAAAATTATAATATAAATTATATAATAAATGATAAATTTTAAAAGTAACTTTTAATCAAGAAATATCAACGACTTTTGAGTAACAATATATAAGTGGAATTGTAATATAATTGTTAATGGATTATGCATATTTTATTATTTGTAATGGTTAAGTTTATCAGTAGTTTTTTTAGATGTTCAGATACCATTCTTAAAGTTCTGTATTCTTAAAGGCTCAGAGAGATATTTGCTTTACAAAGGGAAGAACTTGAAAATCCCAAAGGTAATCAAAAGTTCATCGATGGAGTGTGTTTGATTTTTGTATTCCACCAGTCCATATTGTCTTTTCTTCTTATAAAAGAGAAAGAGCGGTACCAATGTTTGTATTACCCTCGTCGCTCTTCATGTGATGGGTGAAAATAGTTTAAGATATTCTTTACATTACACTGTTAATAATTGTATGCAGCACTAAAATATGTTTTATGACATTATAATACTAAAAGATAATACAAAATATTAGTATTTTAAGTATCCAAAGTAAATTGAGGGGTATAATTGAAAATTCCGTAACATTTTTCCTTTATTATATTTTTAAAATAATCTTATGATTTTCGTACTGACATTTAGATGTGTAAAACATTTATTATTATATTAATGTAATGTTCTTAAAGCGTAGATGAGATCTATTTGAAAATTAAGTAAATTCTACAATACGTATCTACACCAAGAGCCTCAATATTACTCTTATGAGAGTATTATGTGTTATTAAAAGAAAACAGCCGATTATTAAAACATGCAGAATTTGGTACTCTACTAAATATTTTCAACCGGATAACGAAATTGATAGCTGCTAGTTTAACGTCCACTAGTTCACCTAGTACAACTTTATTTTTTATAATAGTTACACTTGTCAGTTTCATGTAAATTTAAAGTTTTAAGCTACAGAGAATGATTTCATATTTCGTGAAAATATATTTACACGTGCTGAATCCTTTCTATTAAAATATTTTCGTTTGAATTGGTAAATTTATTGGTGTAAGACCGGTTATTTCAGGGCTATCCTAAAGTTTCACGTCAAAGACTTTTTGGATATCGTGATTCAATTTGGATCTCTGTAATGAAGATAGTTTGAGGATAGTGATAAATTCAAATTGAGGGGATGGATAATTCTGAGCCTTCAAAACTTAATGGGAAGTGTAAGAGCATAGTGAAAATTCGGTCTTTTCCATATTGTCTCACCGAACACTTAGTTAAACCACAATATTTATATCATTTAAAATTCTAAATCATATAAAACTAATTTAATATAAAATATAATATATACAGTTTAAATAAAGCAATAAAGATATAGTTAAATGTTGCTCGATGTACTCTCACAATAATTCATCATACATTGACGTATTCAAGTCAAAAAACTTTTCGTATATTTGTTATCTACGTACAAATTAAATTCTAAAATTTGAAAATCTTATTTGATGTTATATCGTTCTGTATGAATTCAAGGATACGTGTTTAAATGGCATAATTTTGTATAGAATAATTTACGTATTACTGTACGCTTATTCAGATGGACAGATAAATACTTACAACAAGAGGGAAATATAGTAATACTAATAAAATATAACGTCCCTAAAATATGTAAGATTAAGTGTTGGGTCCTATTTATACAGTAATTGAAGACGAATAAATTTTACTGTTATTAAAAGTAAATCATGAGGAACACACGTAAACTTACTACATATATAATACTTTGCTGAGGTTTATCGTAGCCTACCATTCGAGGGAATGTTCATTTATGTTTGTCTACGTGTGAGTATTTCTGAACAATATCTCTAAAACTAACTGACATGTGCATTTAGAATTATGCATTTAGCATTATTTGTCTATATAAATAACACTGAGTTCTATGATATTGCATATAACTCCATGAGATTATACTGAGCGTTAGCGAATATTTTAACACTGTTCTTATCTGTAACCACGACTAAAACGAAAAGTAGCAGATTAAAGAAATGTTAAAATAAACTCAGTCCATCTATATGAGGTTTGTACATGTGATATATTGCAATTGTATCTAACTATCTCTAAATTTGGTTTGCTTACACATTTAATTATTCCATTATTTTTCATTGCCTCCATGGTTACCAATAAAAATGATGTAAAAATACACACTAACGTTCACAAAAATCTCAAAGGTGACACACATCATTGAGCACAGTGTTCTGCATCCATAAGGCAAACTTTAATGCACAATTAAAATCCCATTGGTAAGTTCGTATATGCGTACTGCGCTATCGTGTGGAGAGACAGACAAATCGATAGGTACACAGACAGGAATGGAATTATTTCAGCCCCACATGTGACGCTGAAATATTCAAGCTTTGTTTACACTTAAAGAATAATTGAATTTGGCAATAAACATTAATTATCTTGCAGTTTTTAAGAATTACTTTTAATGGTACATTTTATGGCAGCTGTAGGTGACGTATTGGACGGGCGAGAGCCTGCTAAGATGTATTGGTAGGCAGTAAGTAACGCCTCTAAGCGTGACCTGACTGCCGAGTCAGTGGTCTTCTCTGTTCCCAAACGGGTGCTCGATCTTTTCAAGGAAAGGGTTAAAAAAGTAATGATAAACATACGTAATGATACTATAAACCCCTCTAAGAGTGACCTGCCTGCTGAGTCACTGGTCTTCTCTGTTCCAAATAGTGCTGTATCTTTTCAGGGAAAGGGTAAAAGTAATGATAAACATACGGAAACGATTACTATTAAACTCCTCTAAGAGTGACCTGCCTGCTGATTTCTATGGTCTTCTCTGTTACCAAATAGTGCTGTATCTTTTTCAGGGAAAGGTTAAAAGTAATGATAAACAAACGTAATGAAATTATAAACTCCTAGAGGGTCAGTAACTTCGTCGAGGCTTCGATATACAATTTTTTAAACTTTAGGTAGTTTTAGAAACACTGAGGAATTCAATTTCGATTTAAGCGAATTAGTATTCATCGTCATTACGTTTGCATTTGATAAAATGTAAATAAGAATTAGCATCATTTCCTTATATCGAGGACATCTATAGTAGCCATAACAATTATTCATAAAAGTCTAAATCGCTTTTTATTTTGTTTTAAAACTTCAACTGTAGGTATCAAACCAAAAAAGGGTTTATACGCAGATTTATTTATAAAAAAAAATCTATCTATTTATTGCATATATCTACAACAGTTTAATCGCTTAACTACTGCAAAATGGACCTCATACTTTTAAAGTGATGAATGTGGCCATTTTGGTACAATTCATACACAAATTATTAGGTAGTCATACTTGAATGGTTAAAGTCCAATATAAAAAAAAACCTCAATTTACCGGAAAATTTACTAAAATATACTATTCATTTCAATGTTAATTATGTAGTGCCTCAAATCTCATCTGAGCACTGTCTTTTTCTTGACCTTACCAGTGACCTAACAACTTTTCATAAAAAAGTTGACTTTTATTAAGTCTTTACTGGTGTTCACATCAAACAATTACCGGAAAAAATTTAAAGCTACTAATTAATTACGGATTAATGTATTGAATTTGCGTTGAAGTTAACCATGTAAGCATAGTATTTAAACTGAATGAAATATATCTGTCCTTTAAAACGAATCAAAGATGATCGTTATTAGAATTAAAAGTAATACGATAATTAAAAGATTTGTTTGCAGATTTTATGTACTCTTTTAGATTCTAAAACTGCTAAACGTATATGAACAGTAAGCATTTCTATCTCAAAATATAGTTGGAATTGAGTATTTATGATAGGGAAAGCCAGATTTTTCTTCACGTATATGAATATGTATGTGACATTTCGATTATTCTTTGCCTAAATTTGTATAACATCGTTGTCACAATAGGAAATAATAATTGTGGAATATATAAAATTTTCTACTGTTGAGAGTCTAGACAAAATGGAAATGAGCTTTTATTAAAATATGTGAAAAATGTGATTCAACTCACTGCTAATTTGGGTTTTTATAATGAAGTAGACTTACCTTACTATTCAGCTTTCAGCTCTCACAATATATCATGCGCATACATAAATGTATTAGTTTCCGGAAGTAAATTTGAATTTAAAGCTCTATTTTTTATTTCCTACTTTAGAAAATGAGACCACTTAGTTTAAAATCTCATTTACTTTTTCAAATAGCGTTAAAAGATATGTTATTAGTCATTGAGCTATTTATTTTCACACTTGGCTTATTATGTATAAAGAATTGTTCAAGACTAGTTGGACTTTTACAGACTAGAAATAATTTTATGAGTATTATTATCTGATAACTCTAATAGTCGGTAGTGTTTGACCAGGGACAGAATCTACTATTTAAACTTTTTAGTATTTTGTAGTACAATAAAAACCCATGGTTGTTGAATATTAACGGCATGGCATTAAAAAAGTTATCAGAGTCACATTGAAAATCCTCCCTGTCTCAGCAATGAACTAAATCTCACGAACTCTGTTCTTAAGTATTTACTTTCGCATAATAAATGTTATATTTAAGGGGAAACTTGTAAATTGTAAAGTTACATTTAAATGAATATTTAATAAATTAATTTGTTTTATATATTTTAGTTTTCTATGAACTGATGAAGAAGGGATGTTTGCAAGTGCTTAACCCTTCTGGCCAAGCAAATTTCCTTTTCATTAATATTAATTAACGTCTCTACTTGAAGCTAATTAGTGTTGGGGTCTTTTAGCTGTAGGCTACCGATGGAAAAGCAACAAAATATTTTATTTATTATTTTCATCAACTGAAATAAGTTAACATTGCATTTTTAAGTATTAAATAGAACAAACATAAAATATTATTTTAATTGTGTTTCAATCTTTAATGTACATAATACATACGAATAACTTTGAATTTTATATAACATATATAACAAAAGTAATAAACTGTGTATAAGTATACATAATAATGTAATTAATATTTTGTATCCATTATATAATTTTTATTGTGTTTGGTAATGAGACATTGCCTTGTGTCGATGAGATAATTCGTACCTTCCCACTTAAAGTGTGTGTTTTTTTAGGAAAGATCCTAAGGTTTTCAGGTTAAAGTCTTAGGTGGTTGGTCTGGAAATGCAGACGTATTGTGACCTGTATTCTGTAATACAGTGTTAATTTTAAGTGTTGTGTTTAAATTTTATTAAAATAAGCAAGTTAAGCATATTTTAGAGTTAGTGATGTTGACAAACAACACAGTGGTTGTGAATTCAGACTTAGGCGTGTCACAACGCTCTGGTATGATTTGTTTATTTTAACTTAGTTTGTAATTTTGTGTTAGGTTAGTTATTTACCTAAAGAAGAGATCAGGTTGCAGATCTCGAAACGTAGTGTTTTTTTCTTTCACTGAACTATGGCAAATTTCCGGAAAATCCTGTTTACTTCTCAATACTTAAATGATACTAACAAAGTTTAAACATAATATGTTTATTTCCTTAGAATTTAATTCGTACTTTTCATGTATTCCTTAATAGATTGGGATTGGAAAAATTCATTCTTGTCTAGAACACAATAAGCGAAATATACTATTAGTTTGCCAGAAATAATTACAGTTATATTTGTCAATAAAACCTAATGGATTGCATTTTAGGTTATCTAAACTCTAAACATTTGTGTAAAATATGTTTAAACCATATATTTTCACAAATATTTAAATATTATATGAAAGGAAAAAAATACAAGAACTGAGAAAAATTTATTGAACATTGTGCAACGGGTGTTTAGAAGACGGTTTAAACGGGAGTTTGAACAGCAATAAGCTAGAGGTGACCTGAGTGATCTGAGAGCTTGACGGAGTACTTGGCGTGACATATCGGCAACCAGAGATCGCTGGAGAGCGTGACTCGCTTCTTGATTGTCAGAACTGCCTTCAATTTAACTTATGGTAAGAATGTAAACATTTCTTCCATTTACTCGTTTTATTAGAGATTTATCTAACAGTATAATATGAATATAAACATTAGAAGTCCTTAGGGAATGATATATTCTTAAATCATTTTTTCTTTTTCTACAGAAATTTCCATTTCATAATACCAACGATAATCGTATCGTCTGAAATTATAGAAAAACATGTATTCTCACATGCCAAAGTACGAATAGTAAAAATATTTTAAAATTACTATAATAAAATTGAAAGATTTATTTTCTTAAAACATTTTTTAATGCGTAGTTAAAGAAGAGCGAAAGATTAGACCAGAAACAAATGGAGTTTTAATCACAAATGATTATTTTTTGTAATTTTTTTATCTGTGTAATACGCACAAATAATATGGAAGGTTCTGAATGTAAAGGAACACAATTTATTGAGTAGTACTTAATTTAGTGAGATATATAAGTATAGAAACTATCTATAAACATTTTCGTTGAAAATAGACCAGTTTATGTAGATACAGTTATAACATATTTAAACATGAAGTCGTTTAAGTCTAATCCTAGTCCAAATCCTTCTATTCAGACCAGCCTCTTTTTAATGCAATTCAATACGGGTGCAATTCAAGCGTACAGCTTTCACTCGCCTGGAACGAATTTTATTTGACAATTTCTTCATCGTACATTAATTGCCATAAAATATCCTGTGCACACATTATCTTAAATATTTGTAACGTTTTATATCAATTTTTAATGACCGAAACAATGTCATCCTTTCAAAGTAATAACTGCTAGAATAAAAATTTATAATGAAGTTGATCAAATATTATATTTACTGTTTTAATGTCGATGCTAGGCATCACATTCCTAAAATTAATTTTATCTTAAAATTTATTTAGGCATATTTAATTCATTCAAAGAATATAAAAACATACGTACGATATGTATATATTAATTGTTTTACCTTCAAAAGAATACCTGTTAAATATGTGCCGGATATAGAGATAATAGATGATTTTATAAAAAGAATATACAAATTAAATGTAAAATCAAGTCCAATTACGAAATCCTGTTACGAAATATACACATGTATGCCGAAGAAGCAGAAAAGGACATGTAGTGTGGAACAGAGTTATCTGGAAGCTATCACTGTTATTATGTAGGTGGATAAATTATTTATTTGAAATTTTTTTAGAATAACAAGAACATATCCTTTTTTAAGCGGCATTATTGTTTCTTGATATTTAGAATTCAACAAAGTTACAACTCTATTAAAATTTAAATTAAAAATAGAATTTAATAACCACTAGTAGCAAGCAAATATGGAAGTGTTTAATATAAATTTATTTGCTTTGGATCCATTGACTCATTTTATTTTCTCTGCTGACCAGTAGTTTTTTTGTTTTTTTTTTAATGAGCAGGGAAATTTTATCAAAATAAATGCTATGTTTATTCAACCATTCAGAACATTTTAAATTCCAGCGTGACTATTTTGGATAATATGAAATAAATTATATTTTTTACTGACAGGAATTTAGTAATAAAATTAAATAAAACACATTTTTAGGATACAATATCAGTTTTATCTTATTAAATTTCCTAACAGATATTTAAATATTATTTAGTGATATAATTTGATTATTGCAGGCTCCATCACGGAAAGCGTTCATGTTTGTGGTAAGATTGTATTCACGTGTAATATGTAGCCAAGACACCTATGTTTTCTCAATACTAAGGTCACATTATGAATTTCACTTGCATTATAAGCAGGTTGTTCTCTTTTATTCTATTACTAGGTTCGAATCTGTGCACTCTAGGTCAGATAAGATGTGATAGTCGACACAGAAGTATGCTAGTTACCTCACGGTAATTTGCCTGCTTATGTTCCTGACGGTCGACTAGCATGAATAACACACCAAATAAACGTGACCTGTGGAAAAAATACGTTTGACATGTCATATCTGATCGATACTCATATACATATTTACTGCCGATAACTATATTTCTAGGAAACTGTTTTTTTTTTTTTTTTTTAGAAAGACCAGGTTGTGTGAATTTATAGCTCAAAATGGCCTTTAACTCTTATACTACTGTTAATTGCCCAACACAAAACAATTTTGGATTATAGAAAAGAAAATTAATGCTTTTACGTTGTCTTCATAAAATGAATGTTAATTATAAATACTACCTTATTTTACAAGCTAAAACGCCCCAGTCTAACAATTTGGAATTTTACGTAGGATTGAAAACTAAGTCTATGAACATGTAATTATTTAAATATAATATAATAAATAGTTCAACTATTAAGAAACTCAAACTCAGATAATTATTATATAATAATACAATAATTACAAGATTGTCTTCAATTGTCTAAAAATACAGTTACATATTTTCAGGATTGTACGTAACAGAGAGTTCCTCCAAAGCCGAACGTTTAAATATAACAGAAAATTCAAAAATTGTATCTAATATATTTAAAGTAAGTAGGATATAATATTTTATGTTAGTTGCACGAAAATATAATGAAAAAGATGGCAAAGTAAATAATGAATCGGTATCGTGCTGATGTACCGGAAAGGCAAAATATAATAATGGGTGCATAGTAGTATATTTTTATACTTCTGTCGTCTGAGATCAAACGGTTGTGGAATAAAACAGAGAGGTAGCGTATTTCTGTAGGTTTTCTGTTAATGGCCAAGCAAAGAAAATCACAATTTTGTTGAATGAGAGGTTAGCAGGTGCTTTCCAAGGTTGTTAACGCGAAAAACAATTTCCTTCTACAGTTCCATCAAAGTAATGGTTTACCGCTACAATTAGAATTCGTAAAAACATCTGTAATGTCTAGGACCATTTTAATCGTCTTTTTTGCATTAAAAATAAACCACGTGTTACAAGTGAATAGATAATACAGAATTATTGAAATAAATAGAATTTAGTTTGTGAAATGTTAACACGTGTACGATAATTATTCCAAAACTTCCAACTCATTTTACGGTTACTTTGTGTATCTCATTATTTAAGCGCTATTATGAAATATAACTTAGTGAATCAATAATTGTATCTTTTGGGAATATATCTAGACAGAAATATGTTGAAATATGAAATTTTTATAAAACTTTATTGACAACAATGAGTTATACAATAGTGCGTGCCCTACTTTAGAATTGGGCTGAGCGCCATCGAAACTTGTCACTGAGTAGGACGACTCAGTTTCTCTTTTGCTTTCAGTGGTACAAATCTCTTTTCCGTTTAACTTTTCCTCGTTCCGTCTGTCAAGAATGAAATCAGCTTAGACTTTATATTTTGCATTAAACCTGAGCAGTCTGTTACACGATACATTGCGCAACGTATTTATAAATTGTTTAATCCTACTTAGTATATAGTATATATATATATATATATATATATATATATATATATTTATATATATATATATACAGGGTGTTTGTTCAATCAATACCCATCTTATATTTTGAAAAGATATTTGCTTTTGTATGGTGAAAATTATGATTGACATAATGATTTTAACTACAATTCAATATATACTCCATTGTTGGCAATACAATTCCTGATCGCTGCTGGACTTATGCCACTGAGGTCTGCTGCATGAGTGGTGGAATTTTTGTTCACATTTACCGCATTCAGTTTTTGAGTTTCCGTAAAGTGATTGACCGGATTTTGTAAACTTCCGCCTTTAGCACAATCCCACAAACATTGCATATAGTCAGATCAAAACGTCGGGATGGCCAATTACAAAGTCCACATTTGCTTATCCATTTGTTTTCAAAACGGCTTTTTAGCCCTCTTCTGTTATTGCTAGTGAAGAGTGGCTCCATCCTGCAATATGAACAGTTTCTTGCATTTTTCCACGCATTAACTATAGGTCAGAGTTTCTCTTAAATTATGTTAAGGTAAATTAGTTTATTCATCGACCAAAAAATAGAATGGCCAACCACTTTCAGTGGGAGGATATGAACATAGTTTATTTTTGCCATGTTTGCCATTTTTTTTTATTTCTGGTTTTTGATTCTTAATAGCTTTATTTTAATTAGAATTACACGATATAAATACAACCTTATAAACACACAAAGTTCAGGCTACACATTATACAACTAACTGAAGATTTCTAAACATTCCATGAGAGTCCACAGCAAGTAAGCGTTGTTTCTGAGGCAACACGCATTTATTTAGACGTCAGTAAACACACAACGCAGTCCTTCAGAGTTTTCACCTGTGACAGAGAAACACAGACGACCAGGTCTCTTCTTATTAATAATACATCCACGTTTAATCAACTTTTGATGATAGTTTTGGTAAGCTTTTGAAATTAAAAAATGGATTCACACCTTTTTATATATCCCCAACTTCGTACAGCGATTACCGATTGAAAAACCTCATTCATAGCGGCAATTCTCATACATAGCCTTATTCTCAGTACTCAATACTTTAGGCATGATGATTGACAACTTTGGTTAAGAATAACCACCACAAAATGATCAGCTGTTTTTAATAAATCCTTAAAAGTTCACTTATGACTAATTCCATTAAGCTAAAACAAAATTAGATATTAAATAAGCAAAAACCCTGTATATAAACTAATCATGTTTATAATACTTACTTTATTATATAATTATTAGTTTTATTGATGGGTTTCAGTAATTTAGACAGGAATTTGATATGAAATTATACTTATAAATCATAAATGTATTTTAAACATGGACATGAACACTACATATTTTGTGGTATTGGTATGTAGACTGTTCTACCATAAAGATACTTTTTAGTTTTATTTACGTGGAGCGTTCATGTTTATTTAGATTACATTATATCTTAAGAGGCATATAGCTACATAGTGTTATGTGTAATTCCATTTGCTGTACTAAGTAACTCTGTGATCATCTACTTTGATTCTGATGGTTTGTGACAGTTAAATTAAAAAAATTTTAAAACTGTTATTGCTTCTTAATATGATTAAATATATCATGAAAATTATTTCCTTAGTAATGCAGGTGGCAGAACTCTTACTCAGCTTACTGTCAAGGTGGAGTAACAAAGTGTTAAATATCCGTCCTAATGACGAGATGCCATAAAGTTCTGTCATCTTTAGATCGTTCTAAGTGACGTTGTTTGGTGAGTTGGCAGTTTTCTTTCATTCTTTTCTGTCCAAACGAACCCATTTGAGAAGTGTTTTATGACAGATTTCATAGATAATATCTTCACAACTCTTACTATACTTATTAATCTCAAACAAAGTTAAAAATATTTATGAATTTTAGAATCACATTTACCTCATTTATTTTTATGTAATATTTATCTCATAAGTTGCAAATTGATCATTTAATTAGCCTACGACATTACGTGAAAAGATGTGGCATATCATATAAGCGTAATACATTATCATGTAATTTTTGAATTGAACCGAAGACATACAAGTAACTCAAAAAATTTACTATATTGAAACATTATTGTGATATACCAATTACGAAAAGCGTTAATTCAATTAGAATATTTAGTTTATCTTTGTTTTTCCCTCCTTATTCAAACAGCTTAAAATGTCAGACACTGCTACTGACTTGATTCCTGGAATCTTGAATAACTTATATTAGTGTTGAATGAGTGTTTGAGAAATCTAAACATTTATTGACTTTAGTGTTAAAATTCTTCTTTGTGTAACTTTTTCGATCTCATAAGACGGATGTAGACTCTACATGTCACTTTACACTAAGCGAAAGGGTGCAGGAAGCTGAAATCAGAATTTATATAATTTAATAGACACTCTATCGTTTAATAATTGAAAATCGGTTCATAAATTTTGCTTTTAATTATAATATGTCCACACACATTTTTGATTCACTTAATAGGATTAGCACATGACTTCAGTTATTAAGATTAGAAGAACTCTTGTTAAATTTCTAATACCATGTTTTAAAAAACAGGCAGGTATACACTTAATTAAAAATAAAAACCAAAATAATATTTTTATAAAAGGAAAAGGGCCAGTTCGTATTAAAGTAATTCGTACAAGTGAACCAGAGTTATTGACTGAATTGAAATTCAAAATTTAAACAATTGGTACGTTACATTTAGTTGTCTTTTAGCTGTGAAACAAATAAATAGGCCTGATACATGTTCCATTATAAGGAAGATACTTTGAATGCATGTTTAATTAACAACCAGCGTGTGTCTTCTCTCTTGAATTGTTCCGTAGACAATGCCGAGTAATTCAAAGGCTGTGTTAAAATCACTAATTCTATTATGTTATCATACTAAAACGTGAGTTTTCTAGTAATGTACTATATATGTCATATTTCAAATATATACAGCAGTTTTTTTATATAACAAATTTATTATAACAAATATATGACACATTTGGTGAGGAGCTCTCCTAACGTTTTACTAATGATGCCTTGTTTAAGTGAAAATATTTCAAAAGAGTACTTTTATTAACGATTCCATAGTTATAAAATGAAATAAATAATAGTTTACTAACTAAAAATGTTATTTACTATATTTTCAATAAAAAACACAATTTACGAGTAACTTACTGTAGCAATTTTATAATTCGTTCTATCTACTAATAGGTATATAAGAAGCCTTTAAAGGGAAATATCTCTAAGGCACCTCCATATTGACGCGTATTTACTTTCTATTTATAAAGGATGCTCAATAAATATCAACACGGGGATATCAGAGCGAAAGCTGTCAATAAGGCCGTGAAGAACGACAAGCCAGTGAGCTTATAAAGCACCGCTATCAAGCTTCTTGCGTCAACCTTTGGGAGAATCCAACCATAAATATTACATTAAGGTGTTACCTACGTTTAATAAATTAATTTGAAACATTTTCCTAATACACGGTTATTAATAAATAAGATATCCTTGTTAAAACAATAAATATAATAAATAACCATTTCTGCCAGATTATATTATCCTCCTTTCAATTAAAATTTAGTTGAACTGTTTTTATTTGTCCGAGAAATAGAGGATATGTAATTGAATTGATAAATTTGGGACAGTTTGTTCACATAAGACCGTTAAAAAATGTTTGAAGAAGTTCTTATAATAAAGATATCTAATGAATTGTTTTAGACAGTGAAACGATTGAGAAGAAAGCAGAATTTTCCAGACATTTACAATTGTTCAGTGTTACAAGAAATCATTAACATTCCATGCTGTTATATAAAATCTAATCTCTCTCTCAGCTTCAACACATGACTGAAATCTAGTTTAACACATTATATCTGAGCGTTATGTCTCACTAAACTCTAAATTACATCGGGTGGAATGACAACTCAATCCACCTAATGATCACACAAGCACCTAATGTAATAGATCTACATTAAATGATCATCAACAGAAAACTGACAAGAAGCCATTACAAGATGACGATCGTCTTGGTAGGATAAATATGGTGAAAAAACAGAAGGCAGAAGTGGCCATTTTATTATTGGTTAATTGTAAATTGTATGGACTGAAGGACGGAATTGAAAATTTCCCTGGTCATGGTGTAATAGAATTCGCTGATGCTTATTTATTAAATACAAAAGAATAAATAAACTAATATAAATAAATATAACCTTAAAAAGTAAATATTTGTCACTCTAATATATCGTTACAATCAGTTTTTCACGTAAAACATTTTTTCATGGTAACTTACTTTACATAGAAAGGCATGCAGGCTCTGAGTAAATGGGAAATACTGTTGCAAACTTCATCACCTCAAGTATTTGGAACTTGTGTGTCTGCAAGTGATGTACGTTGTGCGCAAATATTCTACTACATATTTGTACTGTTTTATTTTAACTTAAGAAAAAGGGAAAGAAATTCTGATAATTTTTTATCCATAGCCATAACAGCTTAGCCCGTGGACCGTAGTGAACTGTCCCAAAGAAAGACAATGGCTAGAATTACTTCGTAGGATGGCCTGATAAATTTATTACATAATA
The DNA here is from genome assembly GCF_021130785.1 of Homalodisca vitripennis. Classification (NCBI taxonomy): domain Eukaryota; kingdom Metazoa; phylum Arthropoda; class Insecta; order Hemiptera; family Cicadellidae; genus Homalodisca; species Homalodisca vitripennis. The sequence goes on along the minus strand of NW_025777164.1, from coordinate 406 downwards.
GATCTTGACTTCAAACTCCATTATTTCCAGTACAGTGACATCAGAAGCATTGTTCCCTCAATTGGAACAAGTTTTCTCAACGAATAATAAATTATAATTAAATAACATGAATAACAGCTCTTGTTGATATCAGTTAAGGTTTACAAGCGTAACTTCGATACGGTCATAGAAATATGTACATACAAATATACTTTTTCGTATCATAACTCTGCTCTAAAGGTAAACATAAATGTATAGTGCAATTGTGCTTCTATAATTATCATAATATTTTAATACTAGTTTTATAAATATTTCGGTATTTAAGAGAAACTTTAAAATGTAATATATAACACTAGGTTGGAAAACACGCCCTCCATATACCGTCATGACGTTAAAACGTAAAGGCATTGATTTTCTATCCAGCACA